>NC_133816.1:14337862-14637862 GCF_043250625.1 Sebastes fasciatus | reverse complement strand
AAATTTCAAGTCGATCTGATTAAATCTGTAGGAGGAGTTCGTTAAAGTACACGCCTTATAAAACGCTAAAAATGGGTGAAAATCGCACAATAAATTCAAGATGGCTGACTTCCTGTTGAGTTTTGGGCATACCTCCAAGAGGCTTTTTTGTGCGTCTCCACATGTTACATCTGTCTGCTAAATTTCATACGTGTAGGTGAAACTGGAGTGAGGGGCTCAACTTTTTCAACTCTCTAGGGGGCACTAGCGAGTCATTTTGCAACACCCAAGCCCGAGACCCTTAAAATATAAAATTTTTCACCGCGTCTGATAAGTGTGCCAAGTTTAACAACTTTTGGGGCATGTGAAGGTCGTCAAAAAGGCCATTCATTTCGGAAAAAAAGAAGGAGGATAATAATAAACGCTACAGTTTCAATATGGCCTTCGCTGGCCCGACGTTGTCGGTGCCTAATAAAGCAGGGTGGTACCTCTTTTGTAGTTAGGTGGTCCTCCAGAGATGTTACCAGTCCATCGAGGCATGTGTCAGCTATCTGTGTGTTGTCTCTAGCTTCCAAATCGAAAGCATCACCTCGTTAACTCCTCTTCCGCTCTTCCTCCTCTCTCTCTCCCTCATGCACTCTCTCTGCATGAACACGCACGCCAGCCAGTCAACAAGCAAAGCACACATGATTAGATCCACAGAAAGATACCACTATCATATTAAGAGCTTCAACAAAATAAAATAAAAAATACATGAATGCATATGCAATATGCATTTTTTTTCTTTCTTAACATTTTTTATCCCATGATTCAGCATTTTAACACACAATGAAAAAAAATTATTTTAACCTTGCTTTTTTTAAAGGGACTGTTTATAAGAATCAGAAGTGCTTGTTAACAGCGACACCTGTGGCCGTTGAGTCAACGAAAGTCAGCGTCGGCTCGCGGTTGTGCTCGCTCTAAATAGACATGAACGAGCATCGCTCAAAACAGTGAGGCGACACACGTCAGCTAAAACCACAATATCACTCTATATTTCACCTGCTTGGCAGTAATGTTAGCTGACCAGACGAAGGTCTCTCCATGAATCAATGCTGATCCTAGTGTTGGCTTTTCCTGCTTCAGACCGCGGTCGGAGGGAACAGGGGAGACACCGGCACCCGGTCGGAGACGATAACGTTTCTCGCTGCGGAGCCCCGTCACTTCACAAGACACGGGAAACCTCTGTTGGTCTGGAGGAGCTGCAGCAGTTATTTCTGCCGCGTCCTCCGACTGCCGCCAACACTGTTTTGCGATACGAGCTTGTAGTTTGTGTTGGAGCCTTGTCTGAGCGCGCATGGGACACTAACCCGGGTGATTTATACGTGTAAGAAGTTACAAACAGTCCCTTTAACAAACCCTATTTATCACAGACAACTATTTATGTATGCTTAACTTTAACTGGGCTACATATCGATCCCAGCTGACATTGGGCAAAGGCGGGGTACACCCTGGACAGGTCGCCAGACTATCACAAGGCTGACACATAGAGACAGACAACCATTCACGTTCACATTCACACCTACGGGCAATTTAGAGTCAACAATTAACCTAACCTGCATGTCTTTGGACTGTGGGAGGAAACCGGAGCACACAGAGAAAACCCACGCCAACACAGGGAGAACATCCACATTACAATCATGAAACGTATATATATATCTATATAGATATATATAGATATATATATATATGAAACTAAAATATTTCAACAGCATGTACCTTTTTAGTCTAACTGAAACTTCAACATGTTTGCAGATTTTAAATTTTTCTTACCTTTTTCCAGATAATGCAGAAGTCTCTGAAGTCTCGTGAACATGTCATGCACTCAATATTTGTGACCTGTAACTATGTACTGACAGGTGGTTAATATAGCCACATGCCACACCCACAGTAGGTGGGTGGATTTACATGTAGCATCATCAAGGTGACATTCCTACTGGAAAATATAATTCTTATGGTGGTAGAAAAGCACTGTTTGAAAGCACAATTGTCTTATATCAACCGCTTATTATCATGCCTGTATTCATTTAATGTGTGTCTGAGTTCTCATATAGAGGTGCAGTATTGGCCTTGATGCCTCAGCATATTATCATAATGTAACTGCTAAGTGACTTTTGGTATTGTCGGGTAATTTTTTCTTGCAGGAGTATCGTTTCATTTGAAATGCTCACAAGGACTTCCAGTAAAGGGTGTGATTTGATCTATGAAATGTTGTTTTAATGACGATTATAATGCTCTTTCAGTTTAGTTTCCTGTCATCTTAAACCGAACAATGCATCCCTTCACTAACAGTTCATTGCTTTGGTGATTTAAACCTGTTTGTCAGGTTTCAACAGCGTCGGATTAAATCTCAACAATGCAACAAAATCAACAGTTGTACTGGACATGTACGGTTGCTGTGCAGCTGTCGGTTTGCAGCGCTGGAGGAAATATTCAGATCCCTTACTTAAGTAAAAGTACTAATACCACACCGTATAAATACTCCATTACAAGTCCTGAAAATGTAATAAAAGTATCTAAGTACAATCAGGAAAATGGACTTAGTGTAGGGTATGCAAAGTAAAAAATGCCCCCTGTGACTTACGTTATTATATATCATATTATAATTATCCATGCATGAATTTGTAAAGAGGATTCACTGTTGCAGCTGGTTGAGATTTTTTTTTTTTTAACTATTTTATGTGAGTCTCATGATTAATCTTCAAGATTAATTTGCTAATTATTATGTTTCTTTACTATGTTTGGTCTGTAAAAAAAATTTGAGAATTGCCCATCATAATTACCCAGAGTCTAAGGTGACACCTTCATAATGCTTGTTTTGTCAGTACAATAGTTTTGTAACTGTAATTATTAAAATAATTACATCTCAGAAGCTGAAAACATTAAATATTTGCCATTTTCTTGTATGAAAAATGACTTAAAAACCAACCTCTGAGTACTTGTACTGAATACACTTTTATTTAGCTTAAAAGGGATAGACTTTTAATTTTGGATAATATCTTCATCCTACAGGGTTTGAAAGCACTCAATATAAGTCGCTTTGGACAAAAGCATCTGCCAAATGGATTTCATAATAATATAATAAAAAAGTAATTGTAGTGGAGTAAAAAGTACTAATATTTCCCTCTGAAATGTAGTGGAGTAGTATGGAGGACGGAACCTGCCAAAATAAAAAAATAATGAATAAATAAATAAATAAATAAATATAGCAAAAATAATTGATATTTATTGAAAATAAATGTAGCTATTAATTAATTGATAAAATGTGACATAAATTGATATTTCTATTTCAATTTTCTTCTTTATTTATTTATCTTTGTGTTAATTCCTTTATTTATTTACTCTTCTTTCTTTCTATTTCATTTTCATTTAATTATGTATTTATTTTAATTATTTTTCAAATCAATTAATTAATTTTTGCATATGTTTTATTTATTTATTTTTGCATGTTTTTTGAATGTATGTATTTCTTTATGTATTTATGCATTTTTTTTATTTCTTTATTTATTTCTGCATGATTTTTCCCTTAGCATTTCACCCCTTATTTATTTCCCCAACCTTATTTATTTCTGTATTTTCCAGTCTTCATTCCCCGGCTCTATAAACTACAAATAAAGTGGAAAATTAAACAGAAGAGTAAATCAATAAGGGAATCAATACAAAGATAAATAAAGAAGCACATTAAAACAGAAATATCAATTAATGTCACATCTTATCAATTAATTAATGGCTACATTTATTTTTAATATTATTTTTTTGCTACATTTAATGATATATTTATTGATTGATTTTTGATTTTGGCAGGTTCTGTCCTCCATAGGGTAGAAGTAGAAAGTAGCACGAAAAGAAAATATTCAAGTAAAGTACAAGTACCTGAAATTTATCAGTACAGTACTTGAGTAACAGTCCAAATAAACTGTTTTATTTTTGTCTTCAAGATGTAATCTTTGTATTTTGTAACCTCTCAACAACCTTTGAAAGAAAGCAACTTCACACAGTATAGGTTAGCAAATATATTTTAATATATAATATTTATATTCATTTTAGCACAATGACAATGGCATAATTTCAGTTCAGTCTCATTTAAATCATGACAAAAAGCCACACCTTTATATTTGTTTGATTAATACCTCATATCATATTTTGTTGCAGTCGTTGCAAAATAAATCCTGAAGTACTTCTTGCCCCATGGGAGGAAAACCTTAGCAGAAGTTTCTAACAGCATTAAGCCCACGGCATCAAACGGGGTTATGTTATGAGCTCTATGCGGAAATGTAGAAATGGATGTAATGACGCACTTCACTGCATTGTTAAGCACAGTGTCACATCTCCCAAAAACCAGTTTCTTTGTCACTGAGACAGAACTGTATAACTTCATTGTCTCAAACGAAATTCAACTGTCAAGAGCAATAATTCTTGACTGACATGATGGAAAGAAACAACAACACACCTGTCACTTGCTACACCTTTTGAGAACGAAGCACATTACAAAATAACGAGCAGAATACGAGAGAAAACATCCCACCGACTGACTCTCAAGGCAGTGACACACAGGGCAACTCAAGAATTTAACTCAGCAACGTTACTTAAATCAACATTTTTCAAGCTTGTTCTGAATGATGCCCATCTCCAATAATGGGGGAAAAAAACTGTCAAAAGTGAAGTTAAAAATGAAGTTTCAATTCAAAACCTGCAGATGCATTTTGGGAAAATCTCTGCCACTTGGAGGTTAGTGTCTCAAAATCAAAGATGGGTCTAATTTGTATAATACTAACACATTATTAGACTTTTCAAGTCCTGTCCGACACCTCTGTAAAAACCTCCTCTAACCTGCAACTCCTCCAATGCTGAGTCAAATTATTAGATGCCTATAGAAGTTATATCACACCACAGGAATGTTTTTTTTCAGTTAAATCTCTCCAGTTACAAAGATCAGATCACACCTCAAAATAGCCTCTATTGTCCACTACTGCAAAAAACACACACACTTCAGAAAAATATCCGATCGAGCCACAATGTGACCATCTGAAATAAAGATTGTTCACTACAAAAAACCTCACGAGACGCTGCTAAAAGTCAAGCATGGTTGCATGATTTCAAGGCAAAGCCTTGTGCAAAGCACACTGGTCTATTATTCGACGCGTTTATTTCTTATTCAGACTTCTGCCTAAACTTTGGCGCTCTACTCCTCCCGCAGCGTTGCCAGCACATGTACAAAAAGTACATCGAAACGTGCGGAATGATCGGGAATCGCGTGCTATGACCTGACTAAGAGATTCGCGCAGCGGTTTCCGAGATTTTTTTTTTGCTCCATTGGAATGCATTGAAAATCGACGTGAAGAGTGCTCATAAACACTCCTCTTTGGGGCCATACAGAGTCGCCATATTTTAACGTAGAAACAGGATGAAAAGTTTAAACGGGTCACGAGACTTGGGACTTTATTTGGCCAAATGGAAATTTTTTGATAGCTGGCACGGTTTTCACGAAATCGCAGTTTACGTTTTGTGAAATTTTCAGACCGTTTCAGATTTTATAATGGGTGTGTATTGCGTGGGTCGTTAAGGGCTAGAGCACGTGACATCATCGCTAGAGTGCGGGAAAGCTTTGAAATCTTTTGAAAATTTTCCGAATAAATTGCTCTGTAGCCCACAATTTTCACTCCTCATAGATAATTTGTTCATCAAATTGTAGGTATTTTTGTGCTGGTCACAGTCATGTAGCTATGGAATCAGTCGGACTTACACATCTGGCGACACATGCCTGAACGTGAGGGCAACTCCAGGCTGTGCTCCCATAGCGGCCCATATTAAATTTCCCAGAATTTTTTGGATCAGAGAAAAAAGTTACTACTTTTCTAAACTGCCGCCGAGGTCACATTTTTGCCACTACAGACCCAAATGTCGCACCATTTGTTCATCAGAGACTCCTAACTGGTCTCATGAACAATCTAAGCGATAGGAGTTACGGTTTCTGTCGTAGAAGCACTTTTATGACATGTACGTCTCTGGTTAACTCCTATTATAAACTGCCCCACTGCCGCAGTGGCCAATCACCATGGCAACTTTTGATTGCTGCTAGACAGCTGATTCACATTAGCCAATCAGAGCAGGCTGACTAACACACCCACACACACACACGCACACGCACACACACACACACACACACACACACACACACACACACACACACACACACACACACACACACACACACGCACGCACACACACACACACACACACTATTTACTGTATCACGCCATTTCAGTGAGCCAGCATGCTCTAAACCAGGTCTTCAATGGATCAGGGCCATAATTAATGTTATTAATTACACCTGTGATTAAAAGCCCCCAACTCTCATTGTATGATAACAGGAAACTAGGTATTCACCTACTTTTCAAAATAAAAGCCCTCAACTCTTACTATACAATAACAGGAAACTAAATACTCCTCACGGCCCCCCAATCACCATGGCAACCAGTGACAGAATGATCGGGAATGGTGTGCTATGACTTTTCTAAGAGACTGGCGTAGCAGTTCCTGAAAAAATTGCGCGAAATCGTGATTTATTTGCTCCATAGGAATGAATGGCAAATTGATGTGAAGAGAGCTCAAAAACACTATTCTTTAGGGCCATACAGAGTCGCCATACTTTAACGTACAAAAATGATTCAAAGTTTAAACCGGTCACGAGACTTGGGACTTTATTGGGCCTATCATCCCCCTTCTTATAACCTCACTATGGTCCTCAGACCCCCCCCAGCATCAGGCACACTGGTCAAAATTTCTTGCGAAATTTTCTAGTTGATATTCAAATGGTCATTTTGTGGGCGAAGTATTCCTTTAACCTCACCTTAATTTTGTAACATACTATACTATACTTTTTTTCGACAAACTATGCTTTCTACGTGTGTGGGAAAGAGGGAGAATTGTATGATAGGGCTGAGTGTGAGGGTGTCTGCAGATACTGGGCCTACCACAGCGCAGAGTGCAGCAGGACCTTTCCAGGGACCACAGGATATCTTCAAATTCTGTCTCTCCTCTCTAGATCTAGGTGGGATAGCTCACCATCTACATCACTGGAAGGTCCAAGGCACAAAACAAAACCAACAGAAAAAAACCTGACCTGTCAACAGACAGGGTCAGAGAAATATCATGAGTATCAATTATCTATCTGTTTTGTCTGTAGTTAACATCATGTAATCTGCATTGACACAAACTTTAAAGGACCCATATCATGCTCATTTTCAGGTTCATACTTTTAATTTGTGTTTCTACTAGAACATGTTTACATGCTGTAATGTTAAAAAAAAACGTTATTTTCCTCATACTGTCGGCCTGAATATGCCTGTATTTACCCTCTGTCTGAAACGCTCCGTTTTAGCGCATTTTGACAGAATTGCAACAGAATTGCGTTGCTAGGCAACATTTTGGGTCCATGTGTACTTCCTGTCAGCTGATGACATTCACATACACTGCAACAGGAAATAAACTGGGACGCATTTAGAATGTTTACGTTTCAAATTGTGTCAATGGTCTAAATATTGTATATTTGTGACATCACAAATGGGCAGAAATCCTGACAGCTTGTTTCAAATGCAGAGTTTGTGAATACGGGCTGTGTGTATTTCCCTGTGGATTGAGCGTTTCGATACTTTCACAGTATTTATATAGGACTTAAGCCTGCTTTATAATAAAAAAACATGAAAATCTCACTTTTTTATAATATGGGCCCTTTAACATGGCAAGTTATAGATCAAATCAGTTTAGCTGCCATAGAAATCAGCAAAAAGTTACATAAAGTGCAAAATAAAATGACTTTCATTCATGGAATAACCTTGTAAATAGACAGCTTGTATCTACACAATAATTCAGTACAATGACTCCATTAATACAAAATGAAATGAAATCCCTCATTGAAATGAAATTAGAAGGCTGGACAAGCGGGAAATGACTGCGTCCAGGCAGGAAAACCACGAGGTTTCTACATAAGCATACAATGCCGCTAATAAGACCAATGTAACTTCAATGCCCTTTTTCTTACTGTTCAAATCTCATTAGATGAATGCAGCTTTCATTATGGATGAAATTACAATGAAATAAATGGTTCATGGTTCAAAAATAATAATAATAAAATAAATAAAAAAAATAAAAATAAAAATAAAATAAATAATAATAATTAATAATTATTAATAATAATAACATTAATTATTATATAACTAGCTCCGCGCTACCCTCCAAAAATGGCGGCATGCCCCAGAATGCTCTGCAGTTCCCTTTAACTACTATAACTAAGGCATCATTAATATTCAGATGTTCTTTTGTTGTTTTCTTTTTCATATACTTCAGCGATTTTGCAGTAAAGTGCTAGTTCATGATAACCACAAATAAGGGTTGTACCAATCCGTTGTGAAGTAGGCCTTAAGAAACCCTGAACCATACTGACTATATTCGTACAATCTATATTTATATCTATGGATGGTTCATTGTGTCAGAAACATTCAGCTGGAGGAGTTGGGGGACACTGAGAATGACCAAAACAATTTGGATCCTCATTACTGTGGATTTGTCTCAACTGGTCATTGACACAATGAGGTGAAATACACCTTTTCCAGAAAAAGGAAGCTCTCACGAAATGACAGTTAAAAAAATTACTATTATATATTATTGAGTCAATAGAAGTCTATGCATTTTATATTTTCATATATATTGCATCAATTTCACCAGAATTATTTGTGTGTGAATGTGCAAGTACAACCAATACAAAAACACACTTTTGTTTCTTATAGCAGAAATACAACTTTTATTGAATAATTTCAAGTAAAAAATAAACACATCAAAAAGAGATATCACAAGATAAAAACAATCTGATTCCTATTTTCCTTAATAATGTCTTGACAAGATAAAATTACTGATAGTGGTACATAGGGGAAAAAAATCAGTGAGACAGGATAAAAATAACTCCCATTTTATATTAAAATAATCAACGTACTTTGTTAAATCCATGTAACATTATTCTGGTTTTATCATCCAGATGAAGGGAACCTGTTGGGTTTTCGGTCCAAAAATATAAAATAAAACAAACACACAGTAAAGCACATTACAGCAAAACATCAAAAGTCATGTGTTCTTATATACTTAATTTTTTTTTGCCAGTTTCTGGCTAGATGAAGAAGATAAATGTACTCTCAAAAGCTTTAGAACAGTCACATACAACTCAAACAACATTTAATGTAAAACTATAGACTGTATATAAAGATGGACAACATGACAGCTCCCCAAAAGTGAAGCCAAAATATCTCAATCGCCCCCTGGTGGCTGGCTGCAGTACAGGTCATAAGTTCCGCCTCCTCCATGTTAGCGGATGGGACATGGGCCAAACTAAAATCAAAGTACATGTCAAATACATTTTTCCCAAAGATGGTTTCTGTCATTTTAGGCATAGTTCTTATCACACTGATGTATGTTCAAGTGTTAATTCTTCTGATAAATTTGGCTTTAATTAGTTATTTGATGCTATAAAAAGGGGGTGAGACGTCATGATTGACAGCTGGGACCTCTGGCTCCAAATTACGTCAAAATCTCAATCTGGCAGCTCCCGTGTCGGGGATATATTGGCTTCACTTTTGTACAGTGGGAGGAAGTGGAGACACGTCATCCATCTTTATATAAAACGTTGAATATTAACATAGAAGAAATTTTCCACTGAGAACCATAAACAAAATTTTAAAACAGATACTATGCAAATGATAAAAGTTTTAGGAGCTTAATTTCGTTATAGTTTGATCAGCTGATATAATTGACCGGAAGCATTCCTTTAGCAGACATGAATAAGTCCATTTCTAAAAGTGCTGTTTGACCAGTACATTAAGGATCCAGATGTCCAATATTTACATTTTTTTTTTTTTTTTTTACATTTCGCTCCTTTATTCAGATCCCTCAAGCTCAGCGATCAGAGGCCTCATACTCCTCATCCCTTTAAGGATTTCATAGAGAGCGTCTTTCCCGGTTGAAGTCAAACACTGTAGGATGCCGCACATCTGGTCTTGCGTGTTGTTTAAAGATCTCACAGCCTCGTAGTTCTCATTTGAGATCAGCCTCACATCCTTGAGCTTGTCCATGATGGCTCCTGTATCGCTCACTCTGTTTATCAGGGCTCTCCGATGGCGATCCAAGAAATGCTGACCTGAGGCAGGAAGATAGAAGCAAACAATATTCGAAGTTGTCATATGTTAAAATTCTAAAACAAGGAACTTGTTTTGAGCAATTGTGTTCTAGACAAGTCATCTTATCATTTCTCAATCCTAATTTTTATTTTTGTATGTTACTTACCTCTAGTGGTAGCTTCTGGTTTTATTTGCTCGGGTTCTGAGCTTTCTGTCACTGAGGTTTCTACGGCCACTGAGTACAATAGAATGGGATTTTATTAGTGGTACACACAGCTGAATAATCTACAGACCTTCCTGTGAACAGTCTTACTATTTTCTAAGATTCTAATCAAAATACACACATAACTAACAAATAAGGGGTCGTGTCCACCAAAGAGTTTTTTCCTGAGGCCAGCATTTTTCTTTAATGCTTTGCAATGGGAGCGCCGCGTATTTATACTATGGTAAAAACACCAACAGTGTGACGAGGTGCAGAGCGTCTTTTCTGTGCCGAAAACTGCACGTTTTGCGGGTTTTTTTTCAGGTTGAGAGTTAAAAAATGTTCTACTTTGGGTTAAACGCTACGCTCGTCACTATCACTTTTTACCCAGCCGTCCAGTCACAGTGAGGAGGGGCGTCGGCACAAATAGCCTACCACAAACGTGATCAAAAGCGTTTTATTATGGGTATGTTGTGGTCTTTTTTTTACTGAGGACTTTATGTTTTCCTCATGT
Source organism: Sebastes fasciatus (assembly GCF_043250625.1). Taxonomy (NCBI): domain Eukaryota; kingdom Metazoa; phylum Chordata; class Actinopteri; order Perciformes; family Sebastidae; genus Sebastes; species Sebastes fasciatus. Next base: position 14,626,965 of record NC_133816.1, on the reverse strand, counting down.
CTGGAGCACTGGACCAAACACATTTCCCCATGTCGGATAATAAAGTTGATCTGAATCTGAATCTGAACCAAACGATCATACTCGCCGAGACGTTTCCTCATCCACAAAATCTCATGAATCCACATGACCGACAGGTCCGTCCTCTATATGCTTCAGCCTGGAGCAAGCCCCCCACCTTGTACCGACCAACATGTTTCCGCGGATATAGAGTGTTCCAGTGTGACGTATTTTGTAGACCAACCAGGAAGTTAGCATCGCCCTGGTTCCCTCGACAATAAACCAATGGGATTTTTCCATTGGGATTTGGATTATTGCAGAAAATAAGCTCTGTGGCAAACAAATGTTTGATACTTACATGTTTTGTTCAGCAAGATAATCTCCACAAATTAACACCACTTTTATGACTTTGAAGAGTGAATGCAATCACCAGAAGTAGAAATCTAATGTTACACTATAAACAAACTACACCACGGTCGATGAGCGTGAGTATACACAACGAAGTTGTAAAGGCGGACGAGTTGGTGTGATGACGTTTTGTAGTTTTATTTAGCCACTTGCTAGCAACCGCCTTTTTTAAGACACGTAAAAGCTTCAAAATTCACGAGTGGGATATTTACTGACGTTTTTTATGTTGTAGAACAAAACGTTAAAATCACAGACCTTATTTCAGGCATCTAACTAATAACCCATTGAACAAAACATTGACTTCGAGGTGAGGGAACCGGAAGTGCTGAAAGCCCAACTCATTTCTGGGTTGTAGCATTCTCTTCTGATCATAGCAACCAGACGCAACCAAAGCGTCTGCAACTCTAAAGCGTCTGCAACTCTAAAGCGCTCTCAAACGCTTTGGTGGACACGTGCCCTAAGACTAAATCCTGGAACTATTTTTGACATTTCTGCCAGGTAGATATTTATTTATGCTTAAGTTATAATATGTTACCCTTCTTATCCTTTTCTGCAGGTTTTGTCTTGATGTCAAAGGCCACAGGACCTCTGATGGTAAATCCAAGGTAAAAGGAAACTTGGCGTCGTCTCCAGAGGCTGTTTTGGTGGTTTGCGTCCACCTCAATCGCTGTGCCGCCAATAGTTGCATAGACTCTGTAGTTTCGCACCTCCCCTTTGACTTTGAGAAGGCGTGCTTGGACCTTGGGATCTTTGAAAATCTTCTTGTTGCTCCAGTTGCTCGTTTTCTCATTTTGCTCAAGAAACATTTCTTCAAGGACCTTTCTGTGAACAATTCTGTTCAGATCTTGACCGTTTCCAATGAAAAACAGAGGGCGGAGGTACCTCGATCGAAAGTGCATCTCATATGCGTGCTCATAAGAGCAACGCATACGCAGAATTAATTTACTGAGGTCAAGGACACATTTTTCGTCACTATCTGTAGGCCAGCACAGGAGGAGGGTCAACATGTGGAGCTCAGGTGAATCTTCGTGGATCAGAGGCATTTTCTCTTTAAATGCAGTTAAATGTTGGCAATCAGAAGGAGGCATTGCTCCCATGTTTCTTAACATGATATGAGCGAGGATGTAGTTGACCAGAGACGTTACTGAATCTTTTTGTAGAAAGATTTCTTCCCACCATGTAGTTATTTCTCTAAGGTCTGATTCAGTGCATTCTCTGTCAAGACATGAGAGTACTCCAGCGGAGGTGTCCGCTAGGTTTTGTTTCAGCTTCTGGATGAGATCAGCGCCCTTTTGTTTGAACTCGTCTGACGGGGAGTTTCCGACATAATTCCTGTAGCATTCTGAGATGCCTTTGGAAAAGTACTCGGGATCATCTTTCTTCATATCAGGCTTCGAATAAGTCAGATATTTATTAAGAAATGCACATTTCCTCTCAATCTCATCTCTGAGGCTGTTTATTAGACCGTAAAATCTGAAGAGTTTGTTGTCTCCAAGTGATTCCAGGACAGAGCCCAACGAGACACTCTTTGTAAGAACTCTTCTCCAAATATCGTTCTGCTGGACAAGTAGGTCGTACACAAGGTTACAAACCTGCAGATAACCTAACAGCCCTCTGGTGTTAAAAACAGTCGAGACTTTGGTATTGCCATCTCCTTTCATGTCCATCCCTCGTTCATTTTCAGCAAGTCTTTCTTCAGCTTTGAAAGCGTCAATGGCCTTCGTGGCCAGTTGCAAAATTTCTCTTGGATTGGAAGGATGCTCCAATTTCTTCAAATGGTTCTTATGGACTTGGCCTAGTGTATCAGCAACAAATGAATTTTGGGGATCTCTTAGCTTTGCTCTCTCTGCCCACATTTCTGCCAGGTTGTAGTCTTTTACCTCTGTGTAATAAAAACGAGCAAGTGCTTGTGGAAAAAATGGATTTTGATAAAACAATTTTGACGCCAGTTTTAGAACTAATACGCTCTGTTTATTGTCCTCATTCTCTTGAATGTCTAGAATCAGCCTAGAATACTTTTCTTTGTCCTCTTTAATCTCGGTACTGGTGATTGGGCTCCGTTTGGGTCTTCGTTTGGGTCTTCGTTTGGTTAGCATGTCTTTGACAAAACCAAGCAAAAATGGAGGAACCTCATCGCTGCACAAACAGGTCAAGAAGTTTCTTGCTGTGTCACTTCTGGTCAGACCTGCCTTAGCCATCAATTCAGTGCAGCACCGTGCTATCATAGGGTGAGCCATGCAGACTTTTTTTTCAGATCCTAGATCATGTTGGAAGGTGACGATGAGATGGCTAAAGGGCTCCATTCTGTCCTCCAGAGAAAAGTCTCCGCGCATGTTTCCGTCATGTTTGAAGAAGTCCAGGCACTGAGACTCCAGGAGATATGAGCCTGGTACGTAGGCATTCAGCAGGGATAGGAAGGCAGCAAGCTGGGTCTTCTGTGTTCTCTTTGCTCTTTTGACGGTTTTGAATACAGAACAAGCCTCCTGGATGTAAGCCTGAGAGAAATTAGTTTGCATTATGTTAAAGCCGTGGAATTGTTTGCATTTCTCACTGTACCTTCTGTCAAGTTCTCTCTTTTTCTCAGAAAATGTTTGCTTCTCTGTGTCAGAAAGTACTTCTTCTAGGACAACATGGTCATCCTTCTTTAGAACTTCATCCTCTCTAACACAGTTGAGTAAAATCACCACAGGCATATAGGTGACTATGTTCTGCTCAGCAATCGTCATCCTAATGCGGTCTTGCAGATTTCCCAAAATCTTCTCATCATTCACCAACAGCAGCACAGTGTTCTGGTTGCCTTGACTGCCTGCTGTGAAAAGGTGGACCACCTCCTCTGCAACACGAGTGGAGTCTGAGGTTGAGCCTGTTAAAACAGCGCTCCTGAAGGTTTTCCTCAAATCCCACAACACCTTCATGGCCAGTGTGGTTCCCCCGCACCCTGGCTGGTGGAACAGTTTAACGGTTGATATTCCCGGGTTTTTTCTTTTTTGGTGAATTTGTTCCACAAGTGTATCATATCCATCTCGTTTGATGAAAGGAGTCCCAGTGCCTTCTGACTCTGCCTTTTCACTAATATGAAAGTTTAACCATTTGGGTGGGGCCCCTCTGTAAAAGTTTTCCTCTGTCTGATCAAGAAGTTCCTGATTGAAAGACTCTCTTTCAAACTGATTTGCATAGAGAACATCCAGCTGTGAGAACGAATCACTGATTTCGTTTCCAATGTCAATTTCCCCTCTTTTAGCCGTGGACAGGGCTGGTCCATTTGCCATCTCAGATTTTCAGTTTCCTGTACCTTAATGAATGTCAAGAAAAAACAAACAAAAAAGTGGAAAACATAAGTATGTTATATTGGACTGTACTGTTCATTCATTCATTCATTCATTCATTCATTCATTCATTCATTCATTATCCTTAACCGCTTATCCTATCTGTAGCCCCTCTACCCTCTATGTATGTAGACTGGGCCCTGAGTTCTTTTCCCCTATTAACTTCTGTAGGGTAACTCTGATTTACTCAATGTTATTTATCTTGGGTCACTATAGAAATAATTGAGTATACTAACCCTTTAACACAATGTATAAGCACCACAGTCTATGTAGGCTATATACTAGGGGTGTGACGATTCACTCAGCTCACGATACGATACACGATATTGGGTTCACGATCTCGATACGATATTATAACAATAATTTTAACAAAACTTGAATGATGAAAATATATGACTGAAAAAAGTGTTGCTGCCGAGCCAACGCGCTGTTAGCCGCCGAGCTAACGCGCTGTTAGCCGCAGATCGAAACGTTGCTTTGTTTCATCATGTTTATGCTTGTTGAACAGGTGTAATAACAAAGTTTTATTGCACTTACTTACAGCAACGAGATATCGCGATCCAGTTTTTCGTCTCCACGATGCATATCGTCACGTTTTCATATCACGATATTTCGTCACACCCCTAGAATTAAGTAATTTCTTACTTTAATTGTAATAAAAAAATAAATAAAACAATATTAACTTAAACCTTAAAGGGACTGTTTGTTACTTTTTACACGTATAAATCTACTGGGTCGGGATCCCATGCGCGCTCGCATATGCATACTCGCGTGTGGCCGGAGTCTCTGCTCCTCTGCCTGCTTGCCTTCACTCACACCTTCACACTGCGCGCATTCTCGCTGTGGTTTTAGCTGACGTGTGTCGCCTCACTGTGTTGACCGATGCTCGTTCATGTCTATTTAGAGCGAGCAAGCGCGAGCCCGACGCTGACTTTCATTGACTTAACGGCCAGAGGTGTCGCTGTTAACAAACATTTCTGAAAGTTACAAACAGTCCCTTTAAGTGTGGTTTTTACTTTTGTTTCTTAAACAAGTGTTTCCACTTAACAGCAATCACACTATTTATTTATTTAAACCATAGCCACAGTATATTTTCCCGTAACTTATCTTATTGATCAAACACACACTGTGCGCACAGCAATATTCACATACTAAGCCGGCAAAATATCAAATCAAATCGTTGCAGGCCTGCTTCGCTGCTTGTGATCGTAGGGACCAAAAACTCAGCGGTCACTTCACTCCAACAGGAGCAAAAACAAAATTAAAGCTGCGAGCAGCGATGAACGGGCCCTCCCACCTCCCTGCGCATCGGGGGTACTGGCGGGACTCCGACTGACGCGGCCAGGCACAGTGAAACCGAAACTCTGATGAGCGCCATGATGCCTGCCGCAAGACTTTATGACAAACGGTTCATGAGTTATAAAAAGGGGGCGTGGCTGACGGGGATAACAATACCAACTTAACAGGCACTCTCTGCTGAGTGATATGACACCTCCCACAAGACTCTACGACAAACGGTTAATGAGGTTCATGAACGGTTAACGGTTAACGGTTCAATAATGAAAGGGGACGTGGCTAACGTGTTGGGGCGGGTTGTTTCATGGCGAATGGCTCAAAAATGGCCGCCACGCCATGGTCAGGTCATTCAGTGAAAACTCACCATTTTGACAACTTTTCATCCTCAAGGTCTTAAGATGGTCCTGACCAAATTTCAAGTCGATCTGATTAAATCTGTAGGAGGAGTTCGTTAAAGTACACGCCTTATAAAACCCTAAAAATGGGTGAAAATTGCACAATAAATTCAAGATGGCTGACTTCCTGTTGAGTTTTGGGCATACCTCCAAGAGGCTTTTTTGTGCGTCTCCACATGCTACATCTGTCTGCTAAATTTCATACGTGTAGGTGAAACTGGAGTGAGGGGCTCAACTTTTTCAACTCTCTAGGGGGCACTAGCGAGTCATTTTGCAACACCCAAGCCCGAGACCCTTAAAATATAAAATTTTTCACCGCGTCTGATAAGTATGCCAAGTTTAACAACTTTTGGGGCATGTTAAGGTCGTCAAAAAGGCCATTCATTTCGGAAAAAAAGAAGGAGGATAATAATAAACGCTACAGTTTCAATAGGGCCTTCGCTGGCCCGACGTTGTCAGTGCCTAATAAAGCAGGGTGGTACCTCTTTTGTAGTTAGGTGGTCCTCCAGAGATGTTACCAGTCCATCGAGGCATGTGTCAGCTATCTGTGTGTTGTCTCTAGCTTCCAGATCGAAAGCATCACCTCGTTAACTCCTCTTCCGCTCTTCCTCCTCTCTCTCTCCCTCATGTACTCTCTCTGCATGCACATGCACGCCAGCCAGTCAACAAGCAAAGCACACGTTATTAGATCCACAGAAAGATACCACTATCATATTAAAAGCTTCAACAAAATAAAATAAAAAATACATGAATGCATATGCAATGTGCATTTTTTTTCTTTCTTAACATTTTTTAACCCATGATTCAGCATTTTAACACACAATGAAAAACAATTATTTTAACCTTGCTTTTTTTAAAGGGACTGTTTGTAAGAATCAGAAATGCTTGTTAACAGCGACACCTGTGGCCGTTCAGTCAACGAAAGTCAGCGTCGGGTTCGTGCTTGTGCTCGCTCTAAATAGACATGAACGAGCATCGCTCAAAACAGTGAGGCGACACACGTCAGCTAAAACCACAATATCACTCTATATTTCACCTGCTTGGCAGTAATGTTAGCTGACCAGACGAAGGTCTCTCCATGAATCAATGCTGATCCTAGTGTTGGCTTTTCCTGCTTCAGACCGCGGTCGGAGGGAACAGGGGAGACACCGGCACCCGGTCGGAGACGATAACGTTTCTTGCTGCGGAGCCCCGTCACTTCACAAGACACGGGAAACCTCTGTTGGTCTGGAGGAGCTGCAGCAGTTATTTCTGCCGCGTCCTCCGACCGCCGCCAACACTGTTTTGCGATACGAGCTTCACTAGATAGAACTTTGCGGTTTTGGTGCTTCTGTGTAGTTTGTGTTGGAGCCTTGTCTGAACGCGCATGGGACACTAACCCGGGTGATTTATACGTGTAAGAAGTTACAAACAGTCCCTTTAACAAACCCTATTTATCACAGACAACTATTTATGTATGCATAACTTTAACTGGGCTACATATCGATCCCAGCTGACATTGGGCGAAGGCGGGGTACACCCTGGACAGGTCGCCAGACTATCACAAGGCTGACACATAGAGACAGACAACCATTCACGTTCACATTCACACCTACGGGCAATTTAGAGTCAACAATTAACCTAACCTGCATGTCTTTGGACTGTGGGAGGAAACCGGAGCACACAGAGAAAACCCACGCCAACACAGGGAGAACATCCACATTACAATCATGAAACGTATATATATATATATATATATATATATATATATATATATATATATATATGAAACTAAAATATTTCAACAGCATGTACCTTTTTAGTCTAACTGAAACTTCAACATGTTTGCAGATTTTAAATTTTTCTTACCTTTTTCCAGATAATGCAGAAGTCTCTGAAGTGTCGTGAACATGTCGTGCACTCAATATTTGTGACCTGTAACTATGTACTGACAGGTGGTTAATATAGCCACATGCCACACCCACAGTAGGTGGGTGGATTTACATGTAGCATCATCAAGGTGACATTCCTACTGGAAAATATAGTTCTTATGGTGGTAGAAAAGCACTGTTTGAAAGCACAATTGTCTTATATCAACCGCTTATTATCATGCCTGTATTCTTTTAATGTGTGTCTGAGTTCTCATATAGAGGTGCAGTATTGGCCTTGATGCCTCAGCATATTATCATAATGTAACTGCTAAGTGACTTTTGGTATTGTCGGGTAATTTTTTCTTGCAGGAGTATCGTTTCATTTGAAATGCTCACAAGGACTTCCAGTAAAGGGTGTGATTTGATCTATGAAATGTTGTTTTAATGACGATTATAATGCTCTTTCAGTTTAGTTTCCTGTCATCTTAAACCGAACAATGCATCCCTTCACTAACAGTTCATTGCTTTGGTGATTTAAACCTGTTTGTCAGGTTTCAACAGCGTCGGATTAAATCTCAACAATGCAACAAAATCAACAGTTGTACTGGACATGTACGGTTGCTGTGCAGCTGTCGGTTTGCAGCGCTGGAGGAAATATTCAGATCCCTTACTTAAGTAAAAGTACTAATACCACACCGTATAAATACTCCATTACAAGTCCTGAAAATGTAATAAAAGTATCTAAGTACAATCAGGAAAATGGACTTAGTGTAGGGTATGCAAAGTAAAAAATGCCCCCTGTGACTTACGTTATTATATATCATATTATAATTATCCATGCATGAATTTGTAAAGAGGATTCACTGTTGCAGCTGGTTGAGATTTTTTTTTTTTTAACTATTTTATGTGAGTCTCATGATTAATCTTCAAGATTAATTTGCTAATTATTATGTTTCTTTACTATGTTTGGTCTGTAAAAAAAATTTGAGAATTGCCCATCATAATTACCCAGAGTCTAAGGTGACACCTTCATAATGCTTGTTTTGTCAGTACAATAGTTTTGTAACTGTAATTATTAAAATAATTACATCTCAGAAGCTGAAAACATTAAATATTTGCCATTTTCTTGTATGAAAAATGACTTAAAAACCAACCTCTGAGTACTTGTACTGAATACACTTTTATTTAGCTTAAAAGGGATAGACTTTTAATTTTGGATAATATCTTCATCCTACAGGGTTTGAAAGCACTCAATATAAGTCGCTTTGGACAAAAGCATCTGCCAAATGGATTTCATAATAATATAATAAAAAAGTAATTGTAGTGGAGTAAAAAGTACTAATAATTCCCTCTGAAATGTAGTGGAGTAGTATGGAGGACGGAACCTGCCAAAATAAAAAAATAATGAATAAATAAATAAATAAATAAATATAGCAAAAATAATTGATATTTATTGAAAATAAATGTAGCTATTAATTAATTGATAAAATGTGACATAAATTGATATTTCTATTTCAATTTTCTTCTTTATTTATTTATCTTTGTGTTAATTCCTTTATTTATTTACTCTTCTTTCTTTCTATTTCATTTTCATTTAATTATGTATTTATTTTAATTATTTTTCAAATCAATTAATTAATTTTTGCATATGTTTTATTTATTTATTTTTGCATGTTTTTTGAATGTATGTATTTCTTTATGTATTTATGCATTTTTTTTATTTCTTTATTTATTTCTGCATGATTTTTCCCTTAGCATTTCACCCCTTATTTATTTCCCCAACCTTATTTATTTCTGTATTTTCCAGTCTTCATTCCCCGGCTCTATAAACTACAAATAAAGTGGAAAATTAAACAGAAGAGTAAATCAATAAGGGAATCAATACAAAGATAAATAAAGAAGCACATTAAAACAGAAATATCAATTAATGTCACATCTTATCAATTAATTAATGGCTACATTTATTTTTAATATTATTTTTTTGCTACATTTAATGATATATTTATTGATTGATTTTTGATTTTGGCAGGTTCTGTCCTCCATAGGGTAGAAGTAGAAAGTAGCACGAAAAGAAAATATTCAAGTAAAGTACAAGTATCTGAAATTTATCAGTACAGTACTTGAGTAACAGTCCAAATAAACTGTTTTATTTTTGTCTTCAAGATGTAATCTTTGTATTTTGTAACCTCTCAACAACCTTTGAAAGAAAGCAACTTCACACAGTATAGGTTAGCAAATATATTTTAATATATAATATTTATATTCATTTTAGCACAATGACAATGGCATAATTTCAGTTCAGTCTCATTTAAATCATGACAAAAAGCCACACCTTTATATTTGTTTGATTAATACCTCATATCATATTTTGTTGCAGTCGTTGCAAAATAAATCCTGAAGTACTTCTTGCCCCATGGGAGGAAAACCTTAGCAGAAGTTTCTAACAGCATTAAGCCCACGGCATCAAACGGGGTTATGTTATGAGCTCTATGCGGAAATGTAGAAATGGATGTAATGACGCACTTCACTGCATTGTTAAGCACAGTGTCACATCTCCCAAAAACCAGTTTCTTTGTCACTGAGACAGAACTGTATAACTTCATTGTCTCAAACGAAATTCAACTGTCAAGAGCAATAATTCTTGACTGACATGATGGAAAGAAACAACAACACACCTGTCACTTGCTACACCTTTTGAGAACGAAGCACATTACAAAATAACGAGCAGAATACGAGAGAAAACATCCCACCGACTGACTCTCAAGGCAGTGACACACAGGGCAACTCAAGAATTTAACTCAGCAACGTTACTTAAATCAACATTTTTCAAGCTTGTTCTGAATGATGCCCATCTCCAATAATGGGGGAAAAAAACTGTCAAAAGTGAAGTTAAAAATGAAGTTTCAATTCAAAACCTGCAGATGCATTTTGGGAAAATCTCTGCCACTTGGAGGTTAGTGTCTCAAAATCAAAGATGGGTCTAATTTGTATAATACTAACACATTATTAGACTTTTCAAGTCCTGTCCGACACCTCTGTAAAAACCTCCTCTAACCTGCAACTCCTCCAATGCTGAGTCAAATTATTAGATGCCTATAGAAGTTATATCACACCACAGGAATGTTTTTTTTCAGTTAAATCTCTCCAGTTACAAAGATCAGATCACACCTCAAAATAGCCTCTATTGTCCACTACTGCAAAAAACACACACACTTCAGAAAAATCTCCGATCGAGCCACAATGTGACCATCTGAAATAAAGATTGTTCACTACAAAAAACCTCACGAGACGCTGCTAAAAGTCAAGCATGGTTGCATGATTTCAAGGCAAAGCCTTGTGCAAAGCACACTGGTCTATTATTCGACGCGTTTATTTCTTATTCAGACTTCTGCCTAAACTTTGGCGCTCTACTCCTCCCGCAGCGTTGCCAGCACATGTACAAAAAGTACATCGAAACGTGCGGAATGATCGGGAATCGCGTGCTATGACCTGACTAAGAGATTCGCGCAGCGGTTTCCGAGATTTTTTTTTTGCTCCATTGGAATGCATTGAAAATCGACGTGAAGAGTGCTCATAAACACTCCTCTTTGGGGCCATACAGAGTCGCCATATTTTAACGTAGAAACAGGATGAAAAGTTTAAACGGGTCACGAGACTTGGGACTTTATTTGGCCAAATGGAAATTTTTTGATAGCTGGCACGGTTTTCACGAAATCGCAGTTTACGTTTTGTGAAATTTTCAGACCGTTTCAGATTTTATAATGGGTGTGTATTGCGTGGGTCGTTAAGGGCTAGAGCACGTGACATCATCGCTAGAGTGCGGGAAAGCTTTGAAATCTTTTGAAAATTTTCCGAATAAATTGCTCTGTAGCCCACAATTTTCACTCCTCATAGATAATTTGTTCATCAAATTGTAGGTATTTTTGTGCTGGTCACAGTCATGTAGCTATGGAATCAGTCGGACTTACACATCTGGCGACACATGCCTGAACGTGAGGGCAACTCCAGGCTGTGCTCCCATAGCGGCCCATATTAAATTTCCCAGAATTTTTTGGATCAGAGAAAAAAGTTACTACTTTTCTAAACTGCCGCCGAGGTCACATTTTTGCCACTACAGACCCAAATGTCGCACCATTTGTTCATCAGAGACTCCTAACTGGTCTCATGAACAATCTAAGCGATAGGAGTTACGGTTTCTGTCGTAGAAGCACTTTTATGACATGTACGTCTCTGGTTAACTCCTATTATAAACTGCCCCACTGCCGCAGTGGCCAATCACCATGGCAACTTTTGATTGCTGCTAGACAGCTGATTCACATTAGCCAATCAGAGCAGGCTGACTAACACACCCACACACACACACGCACACGCACACACACACACACACACACACACACACACACACACACACACACACACACACACACACGCACGCACACACACACACACACACTATTTACTGTATCACGCCATTTCAGTGAGCCAGCATGCTCTAAACCAGGTCTTCAATGGATCAGGGCCATAATTAATGTTATTAATTACACCTGTGATTAAAAGCCCCCAACTCTCATTGTATGATAACAGGAAACTAGGTATTCACCTACTTTTCAAAATAAAAGCCCTCAACTCTTACTATACAATAACAGGAAACTAAATACTCCTCACGGCCCCCCAATCACCATGGCAACCAGTGACAGAATGATCGGGAATGGTGTGCTATGACTTTTCTAAGAGACTGGCGTAGCAGTTCCTGAAAAAATTGCGCGAAATCGTGATTTATTTGCTCCATAGGAATGAATGGCAAATTGATGTGAAGAGAGCTCAAAAACACTATTCTTTAGGGCCATACAGAGTCGCCATACTTTAACGTACAAAAATGATTCAAAGTTTAAACCGGTCACGAGACTTGGGACTTTATTGGGCCTATCATCCCCCTTCTTATAACCTCACTATGGTCCTCAGACCCCCCCCAGCATCAGGCACACTGGTCAAAATTTCTTGCGAAATTTTCTAGTTGATATTCAAATGGTCATTTTGTGGGCGAAGTATTCCTTTAACCTCACCTTAATTTTGTAACATACTATACTATACTTTTTTTCGACAAACTATGCTTTCTACGTGTGTGGGAAAGAGGGAGAATTGTATGATAGGGCTGAGTGTGAGGGTGTCTGCAGATACTGGGCCTACCACAGCGCAGAGTGCAGCAGGACCTTTCCAGGGACCACAGGATATCTTCAAATTCTGTCTCTCCTCTCTAGATCTAGGTGGGATAGCTCACCATCTACATCACTGGAAGGTCCAAGGCACAAAACAAAACCAACAGAAAAAAACCTGACCTGTCAACAGACAGGGTCAGAGAAATATCATGAGTATCAATTATCTATCTGTTTTGTCTGTAGTTAACATCATGTAATCTGCATTGACACAAACTTTAAAGGACCCATATCATGCTCATTTTCAGGTTCATACTTTTAATTTGTGTTTCTACTAGAACATGTTTACATGCTGTAATGTTAAAAAAAAACGTTATTTTCCTCATACTGTCGGCCTGAATATGCCTGTATTTACCCTCTGTCTGAAACGCTCCGTTTTAGCGCATTTTGACAGAATTGCAACAGAATTGCGTTGCTAGGCAACATTTTGGGTCCATGTGTACTTCCTGTCAGCTGATGACATTCACATACACTGCAACAGGAAATAAACTGGGACGCATTTAGAATGTTTACGTTTCAAATTGTGTCAATGGTCTAAATATTGTATATTTGTGACATCACAAATGGGCAGAAATCCTGACAGCTTGTTTCAAATGCAGAGTTTGTGAATACGGGCTGTGTGTATTTCCCTGTGGATTGAGCGTTTCGATACTTTCACAGTATTTATATAGGACTTAAGCCTGCTTTATAATAAAAAAACATGAAAATCTCACTTTTTTATAATATGGGCCCTTTAACATGGCAAGTTATAGATCAAATCAGTTTAGCTGCCATAGAAATCAGCAAAAAGTTACATAAAGTGCAAAATAAAATGACTTTCATTCATGGAATAACCTTGTAAATAGACAGCTTGTATCTACACAATAATTCAGTACAATGACTCCATTAATACAAAATGAAATGAAATCCCTCATTGAAATGAAATTAGAAGGCTGGACAAGCGGGAAATGACTGCGTCCAGGCAGGAAAACCACGAGGTTTCTACATAAGCATACAATGCCGCTAATAAGACCAATGTAACTTCAATGCCCTTTTTCTTACTGTTCAAATCTCATTAGATGAATGCAGCTTTCATTATGGATGAAATTACAATGAAATAAATGGTTCATGGTTCAAAAATAATAATAATAAAATAAATAAAAAAAATAAAAATAAAAATAAAAAAAATAATAATAATTAATAATTATTAATAATAATAACATTAATTATTATATAACTAGCTCCGCGCTACCCTCCAAAAATGGCGGCATGCCCCAGAATGCTCTGCAGTTCCCTTTAACTACTATAACTAAGGCATCATTAATATTCAGATGTTCTTTTGTTGTTTTCTTTTTCATATACTTCAGCGATTTTGCAGTAAAGTGCTAGTTCATGATAACCACAAATAAGGGTTGTACCAATCCGTTGTGAAGTAGGCCTTAAGAAACCCTGAACCATACTGACTATATTCGTACAATCTATATTTATATCTATGGATGGTTCATTGTGTCAGAAACATTCAGCTGGAGGAGTTGGGGGACACTGAGAATGACCAAAACAATTTGGATCCTCATTACTGTGGATTTGTCTCAACTGGTCATTGACACAATGAGGTGAAATACACCTTTTCCAGAAAAAGGAAGCTCTCACGAAATGACAGTTAAAAAAATTACTATTATATATTATTGAGTCAATAGAAGTCTATGCATTTTATATTTTCATATATATTGCATCAATTTCACCAGAATTATTTGTGTGTGAATGTGCAAGTACAACCAATACAAAAACACACTTTTGTTTCTTATAGCAGAAATACAACTTTTATTGAATAATTTCAAGTAAAAAATAAACACATCAAAAAGAGATATCACAAGATAAAAACAATCTGATTCCTATTTTCCTTAATAATGTCTTGACAAGATAAAATTACTGATAGTGGTACATAGGGGAAAAAAATCAGTGAGACAGGATAAAAATAACTCCCATTTTATATTAAAATAATCAACGTACTTTGTTAAATCCATGTAACATTATTCTGGTTTTATCATCCAGATGAAGGGAACCTGTTGGGTTTTCGGTCCAAAAATATAAAATAAAACAAACACACAGTAAAGCACATTACAGCAAAACATCAAAAGTCATGTGTTCTTATATACTTAATTTTTTTTTGCCAGTTTCTGGCTAGATGAAGAAGATAAATGTACTCTCAAAAGCTTTAGAACAGTCACATACAACTCAAACAACATTTAATGTAAAACTATAGACTGTATATAAAGATGAACAACATGACAGCTCCCCAAAAGTGAAGCCAAAATATCTCAATCGCCCCCTGGTGGCTGGCTGCAGTACAGGTCATAAGTTCCGCCTCCTCCATGTTAGCGGATGGGACATGGGCCAAACTAAAATCAAAGTACATGTCAAATACATTTTTCCCAAAGATGGTTTCTGTCATTTTAGGCATAGTTCTTATCACACTGATGTATGTTCAAGTGTTAATTCTTCTGATAAATTTGGCTTTAATTAGTTATTTGATGCTATAAAAAGGGGGTGAGACGTCATGATTGACAGCTGGGACCTCTGGCTCCAAATTACGTCAAAATCTCAATCTGGCAGCTCCCGTGTCGGGGATATATTGGCTTCACTTTTGTACAGTGGGAGGAAGTGGAGACACGTCATCCATCTTTATATAAAACGTTGAATATTAACATAGAAGAAATTTTCCACTGAGAACCATAAACAAAATTTTAAAACAGATACTATGCAAATGATAAAAGTTTTAGGAGCTTAATTTCGTTATAGTTTGATCAGCTGATATAATTGACCGGAAGCATTCCTTTAGCAGACATGAATAAGTCCATTTCTAAAAGTGCTGTTTGACCAGTACATTAAGGATCCAGATGTCCAATATTTACATTTTTTTTTTTTTTTTTTACATTTCGCTCCTTTATTCAGATCCCTCAAGCTCAGCGATCAGAGGCCTCATACTCCTCATCCCTTTAAGGATTTCATAGAGAGCGTCTTTCCCGGTTGAAGTCAAACACTGTAGGATGCCGCACATCTGGTCTTGCGTGTTGTTTAAAGATCTCACAGCCTCGTAGTTCTCATTTGAGATCAGCCTCACATCCTTGAGCTTGTCCATGATGGCTCCTGTATCGCTCACTCTGTTTATCAGGGCTCTCCGATGGCGATCCAAGAAATGCTGACCTGAGGCAGGAAGATAGAAGCAAACAATATTCGAAGTTGTCATATGTTAAAATTCTAAAACAAGGAACTTGTTTTGAGCAATTGTGTTCTAGACAAGTCATCTTATCATTTCTCAATCCTAATTTTTATTTTTGTATGTTACTTACCTCTAGTGGTAGCTTCTGGTTTTATTTGCTCGGGTTCTGAGCTTTCTGTCACTGAGGTTTCTACGGCCACTGAGTACAATAGAATGGGATTTTATTAGTGGTACACACAGCTGAATAATCTACAGACCTTCCTGTGAACAGTCTTACTATTTTCTAAGATTCTAATCAAAATACACACATAACTAACAAATAAGGGGTCGTGTCCACCAAAGAGTTTTTTCCTGAGGCCAGCATTTTTCTTTAATGCTTTGCAATGGGAGCGCCGCGTATTTATACTATGGTAAAAACACCAACAGTGTGACGAGGTGCAGAGCGTCTTTTCTGTGCCGAAAACTGCACGTTTTGCGGGTTTTTTTTCAGGTTGAGAGTTAAAAAATGTTCTACTTTGGGTTAAACGCTACGCTCGTCACTATCACTTTTTACCCAGCCGTCCAGTCACAGTGAGGAGGGGCGTCGGCACAAATAGCCTACCACAAACGTGATCAAAAGCGTTTTATTATGGGTATGTTGTGGTCTTTTTTTTACTGAGGACTTTATGTTTTCCTCATGTCTGGAGCACTGGACCAAACACATTTCCCCATGTCGGATAATAAAGTTGATCTGAATCTGAATCTGAACCAAACGATCATACTCGCCGAGACGTTTCCTCATCCACAAAATCTCATGAATCCACATGACCGACAGGTCCGTCCTCTATATGCTTCAGCCTGGAGCAAGCCCCCCACCTTGTACCGACCAACATGTTTCCGCGGATATAGAGTGTTCCAGTGTGACGTATTTTGTAGACCAACCAGGAAGTTAGCATCGCCCTGGTTCCCTCGACAATAAACCAATGGGATTTTTCCATTGGGATTTGGATTATTGCAGAAAATAAGCTCTGTGGCAAACAAATGTTTGATACTTACATGTTTTGTTCAGCAAGATAATCTCCACAAATTAACACCACTTTTATGACTTTGAAGAGTGAATGCAATCACCAGAAGTAGAAATCTAATGTTACACTATAAACAAACTACACCACGGTCGATGAGCGTGAGTATACACAACGAAGTTGTAAAGGCGGACGAGTTGGTGTGATGACGTTTTGTAGTTTTATTTAGCCACTTGCTAGCAACCGCCTTTTTTAAGACACGTAAAAGCTTCAAAATTCACGAGTGGGATATTTACTGACGTTTTTTATGTTGTAGAACAAAACGTTAAAATCACAGACCTTATTTCAGGCATCTAACTAATAACCCATTGAACAAAACATTGACTTCGAGGTGAGGGAACCGGAAGTGCTGAAAGCCCAACTCATTTCTGGGTTGTAGCATTCTCTTCTGATCATAGCAACCAGACGCAACCAAAGCGTCTGCAACTCTAAAGCGTCTGCAACTCTAAAGCGCTCTCAAACGCTTTGGTGGACACGTGCCCTAAGACTAAATCCTGGAACTATTTTTGACATTTCTGCCAGGTAGATATTTATTTATGCTTAAGTTATAATATGTTACCCTTCTTATCCTTTTCTGCAGGTTTTGTCTTGATGTCAAAGGCCACAGGACCTCTGATGGTAAATCCAAGGTAAAAGGAAACTTGGCGTCGTCTCCAGAGGCTGTTTTGGTGGTTTGCGTCCACCTCAATCGCTGTGCCGCCAATAGTTGCATAGACTCTGTAGTTTCGCACCTCCCCTTTGACTTTGAGAAGGCGTGCTTGGACCTTGGGATCTTTGAAAATCTTCTTGTTGCTCCAGTTGCTCGTTTTCTCATTTTGCTCAAGAAACATTTCTTCAAGGACCTTTCTGTGAACAATTCTGTTCAGATCTTGACCGTTTCCAATGAAAAACAGAGGGCGGAGGTACCTCGATCGAAAGTGCATCTCATATGCGTGCTCATAAGAGCAACGCATACGCAGAATTAATTTACTGAGGTCAAGGACACATTTTTCGTCACTATCTGTAGGCCAGCACAGGAGGAGGGTCAACATGTGGAGCTCAGGTGAATCTTCGTGGATCAGAGGCATTTTCTCTTTAAATGCAGTTAAATGTTGGCAATCAGAAGGAGGCATTGCTCCCATGTTTCTTAACATGATATGAGCGAGGATGTAGTTGACCAGAGACGTTACTGAATCTTTTTGTAGAAAGATTTCTTCCCACCATGTAGTTATTTCTCTAAGGTCTGATTCAGTGCATTCTCTGTCAAGACATGAGAGTACTCCAGCGGAGGTGTCCGCTAGGTTTTGTTTCAGCTTCTGGATGAGATCAGCGCCCTTTTGTTTGAACTCGTCTGACGGGGAGTTTCCGACATAATTCCTGTAGCATTCTGAGATGCCTTTGGAAAAGTACTCGGGATCATCTTTCTTCATATCAGGCTTCGAATAAGTCAGATATTTATTAAGAAATGCACATTTCCTCTCAATCTCATCTCTGAGGCTGTTTATTAGACCGTAAAATCTGAAGAGTTTGTTGTCTCCAAGTGATTCCAGGACAGAGCCCAACGAGACACTCTTTGTAAGAACTCTTCTCCAAATATCGTTCTGCTGGACAAGTAGGTCGTACACAAGGTTACAAACCTGCAGATAACCTAACAGCCCTCTGGTGTTAAAAACAGTCGAGACTTTGGTATTGCCATCTCCTTTCATGTCCATCCCTCGTTCATTTTCAGCAAGTCTTTCTTCAGCTTTGAAAGCGTCAATGGCCTTCGTGGCCAGTTGCAAAATTTCTCTTGGATTGGAAGGATGCTCCAATTTCTTCAAATGGTTCTTATGGACTTGGCCTAGTGTATCAGCAACAAATGAATTTTGGGGATCTCTTAGCTTTGCTCTCTCTGCCCACATTTCTGCCAGGTTGTAGTCTTTTACCTCTGTGTAATAAAAACGAGCAAGTGCTTGTGGAAAAAATGGATTTTGATAAAACAATTTTGACGCCAGTTTTAGAACTAATACGCTCTGTTTATTGTCCTCATTCTCTTGAATGTCTAGAATCAGCCTAGAATACTTTTCTTTGTCCTCTTTAATCTCGGTACTGGTGATTGGGCTCCGTTTGGGTCTTCGTTTGGGTCTTCGTTTGGTTAGCATGTCTTTGACAAAACCAAGCAAAAATGGAGGAACCTCATCGCTGCACAAACAGGTCAAGAAGTTTCTTGCTGTGTCACTTCTGGTCAGACCTGCCTTAGCCATCAATTCAGTGCAGCACCGTGCTATCATAGGGTGAGCCATGCAGACTTTTTTTTCAGATCCTAGATCATGTTGGAAGGTGACGATGAGATGGCTAAAGGGCTCCATTCTGTCCTCCAGAGAAAAGTCTCCGCGCATGTTTCCGTCATGTTTGAAGAAGTCCAGGCACTGAGACTCCAGGAGATATGAGCCTGGTACGTAGGCATTCAGCAGGGATAGGAAGGCAGCAAGCTGGGTCTTCTGTGTTCTCTTTGCTCTTTTGACGGTTTTGAATACAGAACAAGCCTCCTGGATGTAAGCCTGAGAGAAATTAGTTTGCATTATGTTAAAGCCGTGGAATTGTTTGCATTTCTCACTGTACCTTCTGTCAAGTTCTCTCTTTTTCTCAGAAAATGTTTGCTTCTCTGTGTCAGAAAGTACTTCTTCTAGGACAACATGGTCATCCTTCTTTAGAACTTCATCCTCTCTAACACAGTTGAGTAAAATCACCACAGGCATATAGGTGACTATGTTCTGCTCAGCAATCGTCATCCTAATGCGGTCTTGCAGATTTCCCAAAATCTTCTCATCATTCACCAACAGCAGCACAGTGTTCTGGTTGCCTTGACTGCCTGCTGTGAAAAGGTGGACCACCTCCTCTGCAACACGAGTGGAGTCTGAGGTTGAGCCTGTTAAAACAGCGCTCCTGAAGGTTTTCCTCAAATCCCACAACACCTTCATGGCCAGTGTGGTTCCCCCGCACCCTGGCTGGTGGAACAGTTTAACGGTTGATATTCCCGGGTTTTTTCTTTTTTGGTGAATTTGTTCCACAAGTGTATCATATCCATCTCGTTTGATGAAAGGAGTCCCAGTGCCTTCTGACTCTGCCTTTTCACTAATATGAAAGTTTAACCATTTGGGTGGGGCCCCTCTGTAAAAGTTTTCCTCTGTCTGATCAAGAAGTTCCTGATTGAAAGACTCTCTTTCAAACTGATTTGCATAGAGAACATCCAGCTGTGAGAACGAATCACTGATTTCGTTTCCAATGTCAATTTCCCCTCTTTTAGCCGTGGACAGGGCTGGTCCATTTGCCATCTCAGATTTTCAGTTTCCTGTACCTTAATGAATGTCAAGAAAAAACAAACAAAAAAGTGGAAAACATAAGTATGTTATATTGGACTGTACTGTTCATTCATTCATTCATTCATTCATTCATTCATTCATTCATTCATTATCCTTAACCGCTTATCCTATCTGTAGCCCCTCTACCCTCTATGTATGTAGACTGGGCCCTGAGTTCTTTTCCCCTATTAACTTCTGTAGGGTAACTCTGATTTACTCAATGTTATTTATCTTGGGTCACTATAGAAATAATTGAGTATACTAACCCTTTAACACAATGTATAAGCACCACAGTCTATGTAGGCTATATACTAGGGGTGTGACGATTCACTCAGCTCACGATACGATACACGATATTGGGTTCACGATCTCGATACGATATTATAACAATAATTTTAACAAAACTTGAATGATGAAAATATATGACTGAAAAAAGTGTTGCTGCCGAGCCAACGCGCTGTTAGCCGCCGAGCTAACGCGCTGTTAGCCGCAGATCGAAACGTTGCTTTGTTTCATCATGTTTATGCTTGTTGAACAGGTGTAATAACAAAGTTTTATTGCACTTACTTACAGCAACGAGATATCGCGATCCAGTTTTTCGTCTCCACGATGCATATCGTCACGTTTTCATATCACGATATTTCGTCACACCCCTAGAATTAAGTAATTTCTTACTTTAATTGTAATAAAAAAATAAATAAAACAATATTAACTTAAACCTTAAAGGGACTGTTTGTTACTTTTTACACGTATAAATCTACTGGGTCGGGATCCCATGCGCGCTCGCATATGCATACTCGCGTGTGGCCGGAGTCTCTGCTCCTCTGCCTGCTTGCCTTCACTCACACCTTCACACTGCGCGCATTCTCGCTGTGGTTTTAGCTGACGTGTGTCGCCTCACTGTGTTGACCGATGCTCGTTCATGTCTATTTAGAGCGAGCAAGCGCGAGCCCGACGCTGACTTTCATTGACTTAACGGCCAGAGGTGTCGCTGTTAACAAACATTTCTGAAAGTTACAAACAGTCCCTTTAAGTGTGGTTTTTACTTTTGTTTCTTAAACAAGTGTTTCCACTTAACAGCAATCACACTATTTATTTATTTAAACCATAGCCACAGTATATTTTCCCGTAACTTATCTTATTGATCAAACACACACTGTGCGCACAGCAATATTCACATACTAAGCCGGCAAAATATCAAATCAAATCGTTGCAGGCCTGCTTCGCTGCTTGTGATCGTAGGGACCAAAAACTCAGCGGTCACTTCACTCCAACAGGAGCAAAAACAAAATTAAAGCTGCGAGCAGCGATGAACGGGCCCTCCCACCTCCCTGCGCATCGGGGGTACTGGCGGGACTCCGACTGACGCGGCCAGGCACAGTGAAACCGAAACTCTGATGAGCGCCATGATGCCTGCCGCAAGACTTTATGACAAACGGTTCATGAGTTATAAAAAGGGGGCGTGGCTGACGGGGATAACAATACCAACTTAACAGGCACTCTCTGCTGAGTGATATGACACCTCCCACAAGACTCTACGACAAACGGTTAATGAGGTTCATGAACGGTTAACGGTTAACGGTTCAATAATGAAAGGGGACGTGGCTAACGTGTTGGGGCGGGTTGTTTCATGGCGAATGGCTCAAAAATGGCCGCCACGCCATGGTCAGGTCATTCAGTGAAAACTCACCATTTTGACAACTTTTCATCCTCAAGGTCTTAAGATGGTCCTGACCAAATTTCAAGTCGATCTGATTAAATCTGTAGGAGGAGTTCGTTAAAGTACACGCCTTATAAAACCCTAAAAATGGGTGAAAATTGCACAATAAATTCAAGATGGCTGACTTCCTGTTGAGTTTTGGGCATACCTCCAAGAGGCTTTTTTGTGCGTCTCCACATGCTACATCTGTCTGCTAAATTTCATACGTGTAGGTGAAACTGGAGTGAGGGGCTCAACTTTTTCAACTCTCTAGGGGGCACTAGCGAGTCATTTTGCAACACCCAAGCCCGAGACCCTTAAAATATAAAATTTTTCACCGCGTCTGATAAGTATGCCAAGTTTAACAACTTTTGGGGCATGTTAAGGTCGTCAAAAAGGCCATTCATTTCGGAAAAAAAGAAGGAGGATAATAATAAACGCTACAGTTTCAATAGGGCCTTCGCTGGCCCGACGTTGTCAGTGCCTAATAAAGCAGGGTGGTACCTCTTTTGTAGTTAGGTGGTCCTCCAGAGATGTTACCAGTCCATCGAGGCATGTGTCAGCTATCTGTGTGTTGTCTCTAGCTTCCAGATCGAAAGCATCACCTCGTTAACTCCTCTTCCGCTCTTCCTCCTCTCTCTCTCCCTCATGTACTCTCTCTGCATGCACATGCACGCCAGCCAGTCAACAAGCAAAGCACACGTTATTAGATCCACAGAAAGATACCACTATCATATTAAAAGCTTCAACAAAATAAAATAAAAAATACATGAATGCATATGCAATGTGCATTTTTTTTCTTTCTTAACATTTTTTAACCCATGATTCAGCATTTTAACACACAATGAAAAACAATTATTTTAACCTTGCTTTTTTTAAAGGGACTGTTTGTAAGAATCAGAAATGCTTGTTAACAGCGACACCTGTGGCCGTTCAGTCAACGAAAGTCAGCGTCGGGTTCGTGCTTGTGCTCGCTCTAAATAGACATGAACGAGCATCGCTCAAAACAGTGAGGCGACACACGTCAGCTAAAACCACAATATCACTCTATATTTCACCTGCTTGGCAGTAATGTTAGCTGACCAGACGAAGGTCTCTCCATGAATCAATGCTGATCCTAGTGTTGGCTTTTCCTGCTTCAGACCGCGGTCGGAGGGAACAGGGGAGACACCGGCACCCGGTCGGAGACGATAACGTTTCTTGCTGCGGAGCCCCGTCACTTCACAAGACACGGGAAACCTCTGTTGGTCTGGAGGAGCTGCAGCAGTTATTTCTGCCGCGTCCTCCGACCGCCGCCAACACTGTTTTGCGATACGAGCTTCACTAGATAGAACTTTGCGGTTTTGGTGCTTCTGTGTAGTTTGTGTTGGAGCCTTGTCTGAACGCGCATGGGACACTAACCCGGGTGATTTATACGTGTAAGAAGTTACAAACAGTCCCTTTAACAAACCCTATTTATCACAGACAACTATTTATGTATGCATAACTTTAACTGGGCTACATATCGATCCCAGCTGACATTGGGCGAAGGCGGGGTACACCCTGGACAGGTCGCCAGACTATCACAAGGCTGACACATAGAGACAGACAACCATTCACGTTCACATTCACACCTACGGGCAATTTAGAGTCAACAATTAACCTAACCTGCATGTCTTTGGACTGTGGGAGGAAACCGGAGCACACAGAGAAAACCCACGCCAACACAGGGAGAACATCCACATTACAATCATGAAACGTATATATATATATATATATATATATATATATATATATATATATATATATGAAACTAAAATATTTCAACAGCATGTACCTTTTTAGTCTAACTGAAACTTCAACATGTTTGCAGATTTTAAATTTTTCTTACCTTTTTCCAGATAATGCAGAAGTCTCTGAAGTGTCGTGAACATGTCGTGCACTCAATATTTGTGACCTGTAACTATGTACTGACAGGTGGTTAATATAGCCACATGCCACACCCACAGTAGGTGGGTGGATTTACATGTAGCATCATCAAGGTGACATTCCTACTGGAAAATATAGTTCTTATGGTGGTAGAAAAGCACTGTTTGAAAGCACAATTGTCTTATATCAACCGCTTATTATCATGCCTGTATTCTTTTAATGTGTGTCTGAGTTCTCATATAGAGGTGCAGTATTGGCCTTGATGCCTCAGCATATTATCATAATGTAACTGCTAAGTGACTTTTGGTATTGTCGGGTAATTTTTTCTTGCAGGAGTATCGTTTCATTTGAAATGCTCACAAGGACTTCCAGTAAAGGGTGTGATTTGATCTATGAAATGTTGTTTTAATGACGATTATAATGCTCTTTCAGTTTAGTTTCCTGTCATCTTAAACCGAACAATGCATCCCTTCACTAACAGTTCATTGCTTTGGTGATTTAAACCTGTTTGTCAGGTTTCAACAGCGTCGGATTAAATCTCAACAATGCAACAAAATCAACAGTTGTGCTGGACATGTACGGTTGCTGTGCAGCTGTCGGCTTGCAGTGCTGGAGGAAATATTCAGATCCCTTACTTAAGTATAAGTACTAATACCACACCGTATAAATACTCCATTACAAGTCCTGAAAATGTAATAAAAGTATCTAAGTACAATCAGGAAAATGCACTTAGTGTAAGGTATGCAAAGTAAAAAATGTGACTTACGTTATTCTATATCATTATATTATAATTATCCATGCATGAATTTGTAAAGAGAAGTCACTGTTGCAGCTGGTTGAGATTATTTTTTTAAACTATTTTATGTGAGTCTAATGATTATTTTCAAGATTAATCTGTTTATTATTATGTTTCTTTATTACGTTTGGTCTGTAAAAAAAATGAGAGAATTGCCCATCATAATTACCCAGAGTCTAAGGTGACACCTTCATAATGCATGTTTTGTCAGTACAATAGTTTTGTAAGTGTAATTATTGAAATAATTACATTTCAGAAGCTGAACAAATTGAATATTTGCCATTTTCTTGTATGAAAAATGACTTAAAAACCAACCTCTGAGTACTTGTACTGAATACACTTTTATTTAGCTTAAAAGGGATAGACTTTTAATTTTGGATAATATCTTCATCCTACAGGGTTTAAATGCACTCAATATAAGTCGCTTTGGACAAAAGCATCTGCCAAATGGATTTCATAATAATATAATAAAAAAGTAATTGTAGTGGAGTAAACAGTACTAATATTTCCCTCTGAAATGTAGTGGAGTAGTATGGAGGACGGAACCTGCCAAAATAAAAAAAATAATGAATATATAAATAAATAAATAAATGTCATTAAATGTAGCAAAAATAATTGATATTTATTAAAAATAAATGTAGCTATTAATTAATTGATAAAATGTGACATAAATTGATATTTCTATTTCAATTTTCTTCTTTATTTGTTTATCTTTGTATTAATTCCTTTATTTATTTACTCTTCTTTCTTTCTATTTCATTTTGATTTAATTATGTATTTATTTTAATTATTTTTCAAATCAATTAATTAATTTTTGCATATGTTTTATTTATTTATTTTTGCATGTTTTTTGAATGTATGTATTTCTTTATGTATTTATGCATTTTTTTCTTTCTTTCTTTATTTCTGCATGATTTTTCCCTTAGCATTTCACCCCTTATTTATTTCCCCAACCTTATTTATTTCTGTATTTTCCAGTCTTCATTCCCCGGCTCTGTAAAGTACAAATAAAATAGAAAATTAAACAGAAGAGTAAATCAATAAGGGAATTAATACAAAGATAAATAAAGAAGCAAATTAAAACAGAAATATCAATTAATGTCACATCTTATCAATTAATTAATGGCTACATTTATTTTTAATATTATTTTTGTTGCTACATTTAATGATATATTTATTTATTTATTGATTGATTTTTGATTTTGGCAGGTTCTGTCCTCCATAGGGTAGAAGTAGAAAGTAGCACGAAAAGAAAATATTCAAGTAAAGTACAAGTACCTGAAATGTATCAGTACAGTACTTGAGTAACAGTCCAAATAAACTGTTTTATTTTTGTCTTCAAGATGTAATCTTTGTATTTTGTAACCTCTCAACAACCTTTGAAAGAAAGCAACTTCACACAGTATAGGTTAGCAAATATATTTTAATATATAATATTTATATTCATTTTAGCACAATGACAATGGCATAATTTCAGTTCAGTCTCATTTAAATCATGACAAAAAGCCACACCTTTATATTTGTTTGATTAATACCTCATATCATATTTTGTTGCAGTCGTTGCAAAATAAATCCTGAAGTACTTCTTGCCCCATGGGAGGAAAACCTTAGCAGAAGTTTCTAACAGCATTAAGCCCACGGCATCAAACGGGGTTATGTTATGAGCTCTATGCGGAAATGTAGAAATGGATGTAATGACGCACTTCACTGCATTGTTAAGCACAGTGTCACATCTCCCAAAAACCAGTTTCTTTGTCACTGAGACAGAACTGTATAACTTCATTGTCTCAAACGAAATTCAACTGTCAAGAGCAATAATTCTTGACTGACATGATGGAAAGAAACAACAACACACCTGTCACTTGCTACACCTTTTGAGAACGAAGCACATTACAAAATAACGAGCAGAATACGAGAGAAAACATCCCACCGACTGACTCTCAAGGCAGTGACACACAGGGCAACTCAAGAATTTAACTCAGCAACGTTACTTAAATCAACATTTTTCAAGCTTGTTCTGAATGATGCCCATCTCCAATAATGGGGAAAAGTGAAGTTAAAAATGAAGTTTCAATTCAAAACCTGCAGATGCATTTTGGGAAAATCTCTGCCACTTGGAGGTTAGTGTCTCAAAATCAAAGATGGGTCTAATTTGTATAATACTAACACATTATTAGACTTTTCAAGTCCTGTCCGACACCTCTGTAAAAACCTCCTCTAACTTTGCAACTCCTCCAATGCTGAGTCAAATTATTAGATGCCTATAAAAGTTATATCACACCACAGGAATGTTTTTTTTTCAGTTAAACCTCTCCAGTTACAAAGATCAGATCACACCTCAAAATAGCCTCTATTGTCCACTACTGCAAAAAACACACACACTTCAGAAAAATCTTCGATCGAGCCACAATGTGACCATCTGAAATAAAGATTGTTCACTACAAAAAACCTCACGAGACGCTGCTAAAAGTCAAGCATGGTTGCATGATTTCAAGTCCATCCACCCCCAGCAGTTGGCACTTTTACCTACAATGTGAAAAGCGTGTTTTTTGTGCATGAAATGTAAACTTTTATTCGTCAAAATGAAAATGAAAACAGCTCTAGAGAAATGTAAGTAGGTGTGGTTAAAAAAGCTTGTGCACAATATTCAGGAAACACTGTCCCTGTGACGGTTAAAAGGTGCAAAGGAAAACATAAAAACTATGTGACTCTGACCAGACATTCAGCATTCCTAGGATTAACGCACCTTATGATCACATCTCATCATTTTACAGCATTCTTGTGCAAGACCTGCCACATTCAAAATGATACTAACTAAGGGTGTGACGTCTTGCACACACACACCAGAGATGTTTACCAAAAGTATGAACCTACATATGTCTCTCTGCTCACACCTCAAACAGCTACAACACCCACATACTATTCTTCACTACTTACACAACTCTACCCAGCACTGATATACACTCACATAATTAGACCTATACCTCTTCGCTCTATCACTTCAACCATGCACCCCTTTAACCATTCACTGACACCTTGCTTTGAAAATAGCAAATAAAACCATGGAGGCCTCAAGTGTTCAATATTGAAAGAAACATACGGTATGCATACCATTGTGTAAAATATATGAATGAACCAATAAATTCTGGAGTAATTTAAGAAATGTATTAAAGCCCAACTACATTATTATTCATATTAACAGAGTTTTATTTTATTTCATTATCCCATACATTTGTATTTGAAAATGCCATTTCAGCCAATCACGATGAGATTTTGAGCCAGGCTAAAAGCTGTTAATACGTCACTTTTTTAAAGTTTTAATATGCTTTACTGCGAGAAAGTAACCATTTCAATTCCCAATATTTGGTCAGTTTATCCCAAATAATACCTATTTGGAAATTTTCTGCAATGTTTCCGGAGATGTTGACGCTGGCGGGGTGCTTTGAGACCGGCCCGGCCGTCATGTCATGTAATACGTCTTGCTTGAGTATACTTCAGTGTGAACAGTCTGCTAGTAAAAAATCATACTTAATCGTTCATTTAGTACGCAGTATGCAGTACATACTGATTGAGTATGTAGTATGCAATACATTCGTAAGCTATGCAATTTGACTTCGAGCTAGTTAGCTGGCTAGATAGGTAGCATGTACAGACTTCTTAAGCTGAATAAAAGGTTAGTTTCAGTGTCTATGTACTCCGTTCATTTGCAGTTGGTCAGAATCAGAATTACTTTGACGCTAAGTGGCTAAATTTGGTAGCAGTTGTTCAGCATATTTGCTTAAAGGTCTTACTGATAACATTTTTATGTGGACAAATATTTTCCAAAAAAGTAATACATCCACAGAGCTTTTAGAAAAGTGTTGAATAAAAGTATGGCGTATTTTTTTTTTAATGCAAATTAATCATTTTTTAAATTTTGGCGGGTCCAAAATAAATGTTTTTTTTTTATCTCCGTGGATGATATCGGATATTTGGTTCCTTCTTCTAACAAGACTCGTGAGCCAATGGTATCTCTGGGTCGTCAGTTAGTGTGGAAAAAAACGGATAAATGGCTGAGATTGACGGTAAGTGTCTGGCAATGACTTGTTGTGAAGTAAATGCAATGGAACGGGGGAGGGAGAATATGATATTTAGTGGCTACTAAATACTACCCACTACCACTTTAACAACAATTGCTAAATTGATCATTTTACACAATCTATTCATGTGACTATGTACTTTTACAATTACTTATTTTTCCATTTAATATTGAACATTTTGGGACTTGAGGGTTATCAATTACCTGTTTTTTTTATGGTCAGTGGGTTGTCTTTTTTTTTTTTTAAGAGAATAGAATGAGAA
Organism: Sebastes fasciatus; assembly: GCF_043250625.1. Taxonomy (NCBI): domain Eukaryota; kingdom Metazoa; phylum Chordata; class Actinopteri; order Perciformes; family Sebastidae; genus Sebastes; species Sebastes fasciatus. The sequence goes on along the minus strand of NC_133816.1, from coordinate 14,598,156 downwards.
AATATTCTTCATGAAAACACTGCTAACGATCTAAGACACTCTACAAATCAGGGTTCAACATTTCTTGAACTTTCTATACACACCTAGTCCAACCTTTTAAGATGCTATAGCCTATACTCTTTAACTTTCCTGCTCTTGGTGCAATGTGCAAGTGACAACATGTCTCGTACGAACGAAATGGCCGATTATGACTTTGTGACTGCTTTTATCTTTTGTCATGATTTGGAAACTCTCTGAATAAAATCATTTTACGAGCAGTGACCACGACACATCTGATCAAATACGACACAGTAAAACATAATATGTTACATATCAGTAAATACAATGAAATGAATATCACTTTTTTTTTTTCCTTTTTTCTTTTGTAAAATCGTCACCTTAAGCTGAAACAGCAAAACGGGAATGAAGAAGAACATGAATTATAAAAGTGTTGATGCATGGTCTGCTTAACATTAGATAAGCAACACGTTTTCCTCCCCTTGATTTGTTTCCAGTTAGTAAAACAAAAATCGGGACACGTAAAAACAACAATATATAGGCATTAAATAAATTAATCAAGTTCAAAACAAAACACAGTGATATATATTCAAAATACATATTTACAACCGAATAAAATGAAAAAAAAACAAAAACACAGTCTTATCCTTAAGGGAAAATGATACTCTTGTTTGAATGAATTTTAATTGACGGTTAGCATTACATGCTGAATACCTTCACACAATATCTGCCTCTTCATTTCCTACTTCATCTATACTCATGTATTGATTATAATCAGGTATTCACCCTAAATACATATATATATTTTAGTAGGATTATACTTTTGCAGCATTTACTAAGTTGATATGTACTTGGTACATGGAAATCCAAATTTGACATCATTTGCGACTGATATGTTGATATATTATGTGCCGATTGGCTACCGAGGAAAACGCTAAGCAATGCCAAACATATAATCCACCTGGTGATGACGTCAGGGGGGCTGTGCCACGGTTACCATGGTGAAACTGATGGGGGGTTGACTTTAGCGGAGTAGGAAACAGGAAGTGGATGTGAAAAAACATAAAAGAAATTTGGGGAAAGGTGCAGCACAGCCACATTTCGATGCTGACAGATAATTGAACACTCCAGTGAATACACTGCTAACCAGGAGCATCAAGAGCATCACATAGTTGGATCTTTTTTGAGGTTTACAGATATTGCATGGACAAACTAGCCTACGGACAAACTACCACACAATTGTTAACATGAGTCCATTGTACTGAAATTCTGAGAGAGAAAAAAATAAATAAAAGTCACTTGGTCACATACATCTAAATTCACAAGTTGCTATTAAAAAAGCACTTAAAAAAAAAAAAAAAAAAAATGGAATGGCCCAAATCCTCCCTTGCTGAAATTTTGTACAATAATGGAAACACATGCTAAGATCTGGAAAGAAAACACCTGCCTTTTGGTTTGTAAAGTCACCAAAGCTCTTCACTGTGGAAAACAATTATGGCCAATAATCACATCCATTTTAACGCTGGGAAAGACCATTACCCACAGGTCATAGCAGTAAGTTCAACTGCCTCCCTTTGCCTGACAATATGCACTCATGTTCAGCTCTGTAATAAATGCAGTGGTCCCACTTTGTGTTCACTATAGGCTCAAGCTACAGGAGGGCAGTTACCGCTTCACTTGGGGTCAGGCCTAGCGAGGGCTAGTCTGGACGCTGAAGGGAAAATCCACCCAGAAATACTTCTCACACTGATATATTATTATTATCAGTGCATATACCTGGATATATTTTATGATGAAGTGTTGCATTCTACAGTTTTTTGGTTAGACTTTTGTAAACACCTACGTTAGTTTCTCCCCATATTACTGTTAAAAGTTGGTGCAAAAACTACAAAAACAGAGTTTAAAAGAAGCCCTTTTCTCTTTGATTCTAAGGGACAAAAACATAAGGGTTGATGTTGTGGAAGAATAAAACATAAAATGTTAAAAACTCAGATGTGGCTTCACATATAAACAGGACTAAGAGTTAGAGAGCTGGTGGCACAGTGGTGCTTTGAGCTAAATGCGAACACCTGCATGCTAAAATTATCATATTTACCATGTTCACTGTCTTCGCACAGCTGGGGCCTATGGGAACTTATTACTCATTACTTTTGCAAGTGTTTGGTCAAATACCAAAGTAATGGACTAATATAAATGTTGGCCTGATGGTGGCGCTAGATGTCAGTTAGTTATTATAATTGCTCCTGAGTGGACAATGTATCTCGGTGCCAAATTCCATGGCAATCCACCCAATAGTTGTTGAGGCATTTTACACTGAACAACAAACGTCAACCTCATGGTGGTGCTAGAAGAAAAGTCAGAGGATCACCAAAGTCATCAGAATTCATCCTCTGGCGACCATGAATGGACGTACCAATACTTGTTGAGATATTTCAGTTGTGAAGGAATTCACCTTCACATTTGGTCTTAGTTATTATTTAGTCTTAGTTTGGCTTATAATATTTATGAGTAGCCTAAGGCAATAGTTCAATGGCCAGCTGGGAAGATACTGATAAGGTACGGTTGTTGCCCTAGCAACCCAAGTCATCGCAGACCCTATGCTCATAGGTAAACAGTCAAAAGCAGCCAGCCTCCCTTCCTGGAAAGGACGATAGACTATACAGACGATTTATGTTTATGATTTGGTACCCAATAAGATCTTTACATGTACGGCTTGATGATGCAGTCCCATGTAGAATATCCTGAATATCCTTATTTGGGCAGGTAGTCACTTCTGTAAGGGGTGAAGATTCCCTGCAGGCATGATAATCTCCAGAATTGGGGTGGAACTGCACTGTCTCCACTTGCATTGCTTTGCTCTATTCTCCCATGGCCAAGCTTCATTCATTAAATATTCCTGCTTAAGAGAGCCGTGTGTAGGATCTGGCAGTATCTAGCAGTGAGATTGCAACCAACTGAAGCCTCTCCCGTGTGCCAAGCGGGTTAGAAGAACTACGGCAGCCGACACGTGAAAACGTGAACGGCCCTATCTAGAGCCAGTTGTTGTAGGAGTAGCATAGGTCATTTAGAGCAGAGCCAGTGCGTAGAGTGTGTGTGTGTACGAGGGAAGTGAGTGATGAAGCAAAAGAGAGAGAGAGCAGCGGCGACGGCAGTGAGTGACGTTATCGGCTCCGGCCCAAGCCAACAGATCCCCCTATGTTACACACTGGTCCTTTAAGACATCATGGGAGTGTCCTGAACCTCTTGAATCACAAAGGACCAGAAAGGACCAAAGTGGTGGACCGACTGACCGACAACGCCACCCACCGCTCGGCGAATGGATAAAAACCTGAACTGCAAAATGGGCCCAATTGAATCCAAAGCATATATAACAGTGTTAAAGTATTTAAGGGTGGACTATTCCTTTAACAGTACAATAGAAAGCTTGATCTGGCCTAGATTAACTCAACGTTTTATGCAAAGAAACCACTGTTTGTAAACTATTAAACCTCCTCACACAATTGCAGGCATTAAAGGACTATTGAATGTGTGTTACTTTAAGACTTTGCTTGCAAAAGAGTAGAATGGGAGTTCTACAGTATAGTTGGTCAGACAAGTATTTCTCCCAACCAGTTTTTAAAACAACGAACATTGGGTAACAAGCATTCATTTTCTTTCCACAGTGCCACCCAGCACATCCGTCATGCAGATTCAACACAAGAAAATCAGGATCTTTGTCAAACACCCTGACGTGTCACAATAAAAGACTTCAGTTCTTTAGATTAAGTGATTTGTTGGGAGGATATGTTACAGTGCAGAGTTTTCCTACAGACGTAAATGCATAGGATACAATTCAGTCCAACACTACGATATACAGAGAGCAATACAAAAAAAAAAAAAAAACGATCACGGAAACTGTGATCGAAATAAAAGTCTTGGTCGTTGGCACTGGGGTTGGAGTGGAGCGCGGTGGCGAGGGAAAGGAAGTAGGAAGGTAGCGGGGCTGGGAATAATGACTAGTCATACACTGATAGATTTTTATGTTGGTTCATTTGTTTTTTATCCTACAGCTTTGATAACAACAAAACCGGAGGGGCAGAAATAGACCCACAGACATTCTGTACACACTGAAGTCCTTAGCAAATTTCAGAATAAAAGCACTCTTTAAAAGCGAGAGCCGTTTTTGATTACGTGCGTCCGCCTCCGCTTCGCACGCACAATCTCTCACAGTATAGGGAAACATTTCGGGGTAAACACAAAATCAGCTAAGGCTTCGACGCAGGGGGGTGGGGGAAAGAGACACAGTGTTCAAAAGAGCAGTTATTATAGTTTAGTTTCAACAGTCTTGCTAGCTATTATGTTGGTGCATGGCGGGAATGGCATAGTCAGCGGGTTATGAGCCGTTGTGTTCATTAGAGATCCTTGTCACAATCTACTTTATGTACAGTTTATTAAAGGACATGTTTTATGATCACATGCCGTGTTTGCTTTCGGACATTTTCTCCTTTTTCGGTCACCTTAGTTTGTCCTCTTTCATTCAGTGAAAAACCACAAGCTGGTCAGTTATTTTTTCAGTGCAACAAATGAAATGGCGACAAGACGGGTGAAATAAATTTTAGTGTTTTGTCTCATTACGTGTCACGAAACAATATCCAATATGATTTCTCAAAATATACTTTTGTATCCTCTAATGTACATGTACTTTTAGTGCTCGGTAAGTGTTTTTTCATATCAATAGTTTCAGATTAGATATAATTAAGTGTCAAAACCAGACACGGTGAAACGGTGAAAGCGTCCTCTATGGAACACACACTGCAGGTCAATATATTATTTCTGCTATGTTTTCTTCTAATATATTATTTGTATATTTACAGCTCTAGCCAGCTCATACGACAGACTTTCATGCTAACTGGTCCCCTTGATGAGAAGAGAACCTATGGACAGGGAATATCCATAGTATAGAAATAATTGCTATAACTTTCCCATCTAAATATTTTCTCTAAATAACTCTTGCTATGATTAGAAGCTAAAGGCAAATATTGGCTTTTCCTATGAAAATCAACTTTAAATATCTTTCTAAAATATTACTTTTTTTTTTTTTTTGCTCTTGAAACATGATATAATTATCTGCGTAAGAGTAAAGGGAATGCGTACAGAACCTCCAGCTGAGGAACAGTGATCGTCCTGTCCTTTAAGTTGGACTTAAAGTTTAGTTTCAAATGCAGCGACCTCATGGCAATGTGGCCAAAAGAGTCAAGAAGATGGTAACTAAATATTTTTAATGAACTATATGGACTTTAAAGGAATAGTTCCGACATTTTGTGGAATACTTTCATTCTTTTAAATTTTTGCCGAGAGTTAGATGAGAATCTTTCCCAAAAATGTTGAACTACCCCTTTAACATTACAAACACGCCTGAACTATTAATGCAGCTACACACAAAAACAAGAACTTTCATAGAAACGAACCAAAGTCTACGACCGTGTATTAGGGGCCATTGCAGGTAAAAAAAAAAAAAAAAAAAATACTCTTATTCTGAAAAACTTTTATATTATCTGAGATTAAAGTCATAAATTTACGAGAAATTTCGTAATTTTTTTTTTTTTTTTTACCTACAATGGTCCTAATATGTCATCACAATCATATATGTGAGATTTAGATTAATTTTTCCATTTCTTTTTAAGTATTTACTTACTTAGCTGCAGTTTTATTTTGAAATTCTTTTTTTTTGACAATGTAAACTATGTATTTACATGTTTTATTTTCGTCTTATCTCCAAGGAGTTTTCAGTCCGTCAGTCATGACATTTTGGCTATCTTGCATATTCAAATTGAATATCAATTGAACAATTAAGCACTATAGCTGAATTTATGTTAGTCACAGTTATGTGTCACTGTAAATACAACGCGTACGCTGCTTTCTATGGTTACCTATCAGCTTTCTGACACTTTCAGAATTTCTGAAAAAATAAAACTTTGCCATTTCACTTTTGTTGGTAAGTTTTTGAAGGCAGGGTTTTGTAGTTTCAAATGCTTCATGGGAGGGTGTTTTAACTACACACAGACGGTTGCATATCAGCACAGCATCACAGATTGAACAGGGTTTACAGATTACACTCATTCTGAACTGACCCGCTCAGTGTTCGAATCGAGGGTAGACTTTGGCTCTCTCTCTCTCTCACTCCTCACACACACATACACTTGTCGGTTCGTCCCAGATTTCTTCTTCTAGTGTCTCTTTTTTACGCAGCTTCCAGTCTCCCCTCTCAGCTTGGGAAGAGGCTGCTTCGCTACGATCTGATTGGTCGCTTGGTCGGTGGCTGCCTGCGCGGTTCTGTGTCACGGCATGTGTTAGTGCAAGGAGGGTGCGTGGCTGGATGTGTGTGTGTGCGAGGGGGGCGAGGTGGGGGAGTGACGGGGTTGGTCAGAAACGGTCGGTCGGTTGATTGGAGAGAGAAGAAATCAAGGTGCAAAGATCGGGGTGGCGGGTCGCCACCTCACACTTTTTTAGGGGGAGGAGCCAACTTGATGATCTCATCTTCAGAGGGCTGGCGGATGATGTCTTTGAAGGGGATGGGAAAAGAGGGCAGAGAGAGAGAGAGAGAGAGAGAAATCATAAGAAACCTATTTTTTTTATTAACAAATACATTTGTAGACAAAACAAGTAAAGGAGAGCACATCACACCTGTTTTTTCTTATATGGACCAAAGCTGTGGAATAGTCTGACCATAAATATCCAGCATGCATCTTAAAGTCACAATCCTTAAAGAGGACCTATCAAGCTTTTCCCTTCCCTATAGTGTGTTATATATATAGGGCTGTGTATTGGCAAGAATCTGGCGATACGATACGTGATCATGATACAGGGGTTACGATCCAATGCACTGCGATATGTTGCGATACTGTAAGCAAGGCGATATATTGCAATATATTGATTTTTTAAATCGAATTTTAGAAGTTAGAATCGCCCTGGTTCCCTCAACAAAAAGCCAATTGGATTTTTTATTATTGGGGTTTTGCAGAAAATAAGCTCTGTGACAATGTGCTTATGATACTTAAAAGATTTGTTCCTTAAAATAAACTTTTTAAAGTCACATAAAGGCTTCAAAAGTCACGAGTGGGGTATTTATCGATGTATTTTATGTTATAGAACAAAACCTTAAAATCTCCTCAGGAATCTAACTAAAAAGCCATTCAAAAACCCATTGACTTCCAGATGAGGGAACCAGAGGTGTTAAAATGCTAACTCATTTTTACAGGTTTTAGGACTCATTCCTGCATCACTCTATATCAGTCTCACTGTTCACACTTCAGTCTCTTAACACAGTATCACAGCTGTACTAAGCAGCATTTCTTACAGCTGCTGCTTCACATTAAAACTGGTGAAAAACGGGGTGGCATTTATTGTGAAGCAGCCAGAGGAAACACAGTGTACTTATGCATTTATGCACTTATGTATTTATCACTGATCAAAAATGCATCTACAAAACAAAACAATGGTCAATTTCCCCATTTTTTTAACCAGGGGATCAGATTTAGGGAGTAACGGAACAAAAGGGAGCAGCCACAGTGGGCTGAAAAATGAAGAGTTGCAGGCGACAGGCCTTGTTCATTTTATTGAATCACACGAAAATAGTTATTATTTTCGACTCTGATTGATTATATTTTTATTTCTTTATTCGTTTGAAGGCTTTTTAATGCAATGTAGATTTTGTTTAGGCACTTTGAGTTGCATTTCATGGATGCTAGTTGCTTTATACAAAGTACATTTTACTATTATTCTAAATAATTCAAAGGAAATACATTAATTCTAGTTAATTCTAGACAAAAGATTAAAACATTGGAGCTCTGAGTATATCATTTACAGGACATGAAACAAAAAATCATGTCCACGGCTGGATGTTAAAGCTCTTTGTATTGAAAACCGAAAAGTACACAAAGTCTGGTGGGAAAATGCATTTCAGTCTTTTGCTCTGTCTGGGCTAATCTTATTTGTTATTACTTGTATTTTAAGTTTTATTTATAGAGCTTTCAACCTTTCATGCACAAAGTGCTCTCCAGAGTGGAGAAGATCAAACACAATGACAGAACGCAAGCAGCAGAAGGAGATAAATAAAGCAACAAATATTGATATGACATATTAAAAAAAATAATATTAAAAAGTAGTAATAAAAACACAACTGTGTAGAAATAGAAAAAAAATCACAGTACAAGATGAAAAAAAGTTCTTTTAGTGCAACGTCATGAAAATGATGCTTCCTGAATAGAAGTGCGATAAACAGACATTTAATCATTTTTAATAGCTTTTTTTATGTGGCCAGTGCACCTGTGTTTTTATGTTGTATTAACTCAGCCTGGCTTGAAGCTAAATTTCCCCTGTGAACTGAACTGAGCTACAAAAAAGCTGTAGAAAGGAAATACATCTAATAACGGCAGCAAACAGCCGGCTGAGAGGAGAACATTTTATTGCAACATGATCCATGATCCTCCTCTTAAAGGCCTTATTGGTTATTTCAATCTTTATTTCACACATGAGATCATGTCAAGAAGATATAATGTTAATGTAATGGCGTATATCTATATATATATATCTTAGGAAACTGATGCATTGTGTCCTGTGAGTTCGTTACCTTTGTATTTCTTGGCTGATGGGATGCGTGTGAGCTTGGTGTCGATCTCGTCATCCTCGGAGATCTTGAGCACGGTGGTGCGGTACTCGATCACCCTCGTCAGCAGGTCCGGTCGCCGCGAAATCTCGAAGATGTGCTCGATGTACGACAGATTATCTGCATGAGAAATGTTGTTATTAGTTTATATCGGAGTAAAATCTTGGAGCTCAATCTTGTGTCTCTGTTGTTTCTCACCTTGGGCCAGCTTGTCGTTCTTCTCCAGGTAGCTGAACCACTCCTTGGAGGAGGTGATGTTGTTGCTCTGGTCCTCGGGGATGTCCTCCTTGCAGGCCGACTTGAGCTGCTCCAAGTCCTCGTTGGTGATGTTTTCAGACAGGTCGCTGAGCAGAGAGCTGTACTCCGCCATGGTCTGCTTAGAGACAGAGAGAGGGAGGGGGGAAACAGTTAGAGATGCTGAATAAAATGATGCCAAATGTAAACAGGAACTAAAAGGGGCGAAAGAAAAAAGCCACTGAAAATAACCTAATGTTGTTACATTTCTCAATGTGCCAACAGCCCACCTACTTCCCAGACTCCAGAGTGGAAAACTTAGCTAATGACAAAAGCATACCGTCAGAGTGGGATGGAAAAGCACAAAGACACTGAGAACAGAGCACATCAAAACCGGTCAATCGTCTCTCTTTGTATCTGAAAGAGGAGACTGACTGAAAAGACAGGATGTGACAAAACGGGACGAAACACTGTCTTGCACCTTAAATACAGACGTCCCGAAGGGGGGATCTATGCACTCAGTGAAGGACTATAGTCAGCATTCGGCTTTTGTTTTCCATCACAAGGTTGTCCATTTATGTTGACGTTTATTATACTTGAACTGATCATCAATTAAATTGTTCTTTATTGTCGAAAAACTCATGAAAATACCAAATCCAACTACACTTAAAGGTCCCATATTGTAAAACGTGAGATTTTAATGTCTTTTTCTATTATAAAGCAGGTTTAAGTGCTGTATAAATACTGTGGAAGTATCGAAATGCTCAATCTCAGTCAGGATTTCTGCAAATTAACAATATATAGGCCATTTCAAAGTTTCTAAATGTGTCCCAGTTTAGATCCGGCAAGGGGTATAGAAGCAAAAAGACAAAACTCTGGTGTTTTTTTGACAACAGCCGTGGGTGCCATTTTGGACTGAAAACACAATACAACAATATTTTATTGTTCAACACAGGGTATTTTGGTAGAATATGACAATAAAATAGAAATGATCTTGTTTTATTTTTGTACGGCACTTTTAAGGCGGACGTTTTACTGGTGTCCGATCAGTCACTTTCAGTCCAAAATGGAGGAAGAGTAGCTTTGCTGCCGGGCGCTGACGTTGCAATGGAACGAACAATTGACTCTCACTTCTTGGCAATATACTGTACGTTCTTTGGTTCCAATTGCAGTGTATGTGAATGACATCAGCTGACAGGAAGTAAACATGGACCCAAGCTGTTGCCTAGCAACACAGTTCCATCGCAATTCTGTTGAAATGTGTTAAAACGGAGCGTTTCAGTCAGAGGGTAAATACAGGCATATTCAGGCAGACAGTATGAGGAAAATTACGTATTCTTTTAAATCGATTACCGTAATCAATTTATTGGTTTGAGTAATTTTTTTTAAGAAAAAATTGTCTAAATTCTGATTCCAGCTTCTTAAATGTGAATATTTTCTGGTTTCTTTACTCCTCTATGACAGTAAACTGAATATCTTCGAGTTGTGGACAAAACAAGACATTTGAGGACGTCATCTTGGGCTTTGGGAAACACTGATCAACATTTTTTTACCAACAACTAATCGATTAATCCATCAAACAATCGACAGATTCATCAACAGTGAAAATAATCGTTAGTTGTTGATAATAAGAAAAAATATAGAACATCAGCTTTCCTTATCTTTTAAACTTTGTACTCTCCACATATATTATAGTACAGTAAAAATGGACCAACAATATCATGTGTGAAGAGAAGGAGAATAAAAACATGAGTTATTAGTTGCTTTTCATCAAATCAACTCCAGCTTTAATGAACATTTCTGTGGTTCTCTGTCTCCCTCTAGTGGACTTATTGAAGAAGAGCAGTTCTGTGCTACTGAACCACAGAAAAAGGTGGTTGTCAAATTTGTCTTATTTACTTGGATTATTTTCATTATTGATTAATTTGCAGCTTATTTTCTTATATTAATCGATTAATTGTTTGGTTTATAAAATGTCAGAAAATAGTTTCCCTATAGTCCAAGTCTTTAAATGTCTTGTTTTGTGCCAAAGATATTCAGTTTAATATGATATAAAACAGAGAAACAAGCAGGAAATCTCCATGTTTGAGAGGCTGAAAACAGCATTTTCTGCCATTTTTGCATGAAAAATTAGTGCATGAACGATTAATAGATTATCAAAATAGTTGGCGATTAGCCGACTAATTTTTGCAGCTCTAGTTGTCTGACATAAAATCAAGCAGGGAGGTACACCGATTTTAAATTGTGGGGAAAAAGAGAATATATTGGATCGGTATATCTGCAGATACTCTGAGTTGAGGTGTCGGGATCTGTAAAAACAAAGTCAGTTCTCTACTTATAAGCATCCTTCTTGGACAGAAATAGATCACAGGCAGCTCTGTATGCACGCAAGATATTCAAATACGTGGCTTGTTTTCAGATTTAGAGCTGAAATAGGAACAGTGGTTTGAGGATTCAGTACACAGGCATGCAGTGGTTACGGATCAGGCTAGCGTTAAGAAATGAGTGTTGTCGAGATCGCGGGGTTTAAGTTGCCCTCACAAAGATAGGGTATTAATCTGTGTGTGTGTGTGTGTGTGTGTGTGTATGTGTGGGAGTGTGTGTGTTGGCATGCGAGTTGTTCAGAAACAGGCAGCCAGCGAGAGAGAGAAAGACAAGAAACCACAGTGAAAGAGAGACAGAAAAACAGACGTGCGAGAGAGTGATTCAGGCGTGTTGTGAGGCCTTCTGCTCCGTTCAGCTGTGTCAGTTTTGTAGAAGAAAAACAGATCAAGATGAAAAAAAAACCGCAGGCTTCAGCTCATATATCTCGCCTATTAACATATTTAGGTCAAGCTATTCATATGCAACTTCATAATCCGGATGATCGCAAATATCTGTACATAGATTATTACTGCAGATAGTATGGTGAGTTGCACAACGTGAAGTGTTACAAGGGAAGAAAAGAATTTGTGCAAAAGGTATATAAAATGCAAAATCGATGTTAGACCAAAATTAATGGCAATTTATTAATCGTCAATTTTTTATGCAAAAACGTCAAAATCTACTGGTTCGACATTCCTTCTGGTGAAATGATTTAGGGCTGCAATTAATTCATCTTTGCATGTAAACTTAGTTAAAATCGATACAGTATCACGAAACACAATATCCCGATATTCGATATTTCCGATATTTTCTTACACCCCTAACGCCCAGCCCTAGTTGCAGCCCAAATATTGCCACAAAATCAAAATGCCACGGCCCAAAACTAAAAAATAAATCAATAAAGCTGAGCACATGTCTTAATAATCCAGCTAATAACGGCTCATGTCTCCCTTCACCGTTGAGTAAAATGACGAAGTTAATGTCAAAAGTTTTGTAGAAAAAGGCGCAGACAAGGAACAGTGAATCAAAAACCAACTGGAAGGTGCTGCTTTTTCAACTCTCACATCCAATCAAATGACCGCCTCAGGATTTCCACAGGCCTATGATCTCCCATCCTGGAGAGATTTCCCCCAGCCCTTTTAGTGAGTTTAACGAGGCGGCGGTTTTAGCTATGTGGAAATGATTAAGGTCACCTAAAAACAGCTGCATCGGAGCTGAATGGGATCTAGTGTCTTGCTCAGGGACACTTTGGCAACTTTGGGGAGCGATCGCCTCCCTTTCTACCCATCTAACATAAGCTTCCCACGACATAAACGTGCATCTCTTTTCTGTGTCACACACACACACCCTCCCCCCCGTCCCTGGCATCCATGCAGCTGGATGAATGCAGTGCATCATGGGCACTGGCACGAAGCTCTGTCTGCCTCTGATCCCCTCAGTCTCATCACAGATAAACACGGCGTACAGAAAGCCCCAGAAGAGGCTCTGCCGTGATGAGTGGTGTGACCTATATAACGGCGCTGCTGTTACCTGCAGCCGCCACCAGAGGGCGCGCATTCGCCGTGGAACATTATAGCGCCGGCTTAAGTTGATGCTTTCTAGCTGAGCTGAAAAGACAACAGGGATGTATCTAATATGACTAAATTTGATCGAAACAAAAAATGTGCATTTCCAGCTACAAACTGGCGACTACATGAATAGGTCTATACGTTGTCTTTAAGTCTTTAAATCAGCATGTGATGTGTGTAGAGGCTGATTTAAGGTCGTGATTTGTTTGTCTGTTGTCTCTAATGGCCAATTGGTGGCATTTGGTTTGTCGGATCCAAGATCTCAGCCTCAGGGCGAGAGCACAATGATGACAGGGCGCTTTTAGTGTGTCGAGAGAGAAAGTGTGTGTGTGTGTGAGAGTGTGTGTGTGTGTGTTATTTTCAGTCTTAAATGTCACATTCATCTCCTCTCTAACCAGAGCAACTTGCTCAATCAACACAAAGCGCTGCGTGGGAGAGAGCAGGGATATGCACCTTAAACTCTTAGTGAATACAACAAGGGTCTGTGCATGAATGTGTGTGTGTGTGTGTGTGTGTGTGTGTGTGTGTGTGTGTGTGTGTTTGTGTGTGTGTGTGTGTGTGTTGGTGCCTGTGCCTCCTCTCTCGACCCAGGTCGCCCTGCCTGCTCTCTGTTTTGCACCACAATGGACCGGCGCTGCTTTTGTGTACTTTTAGAGGAGAACGGGGGAACAAAAAACAACAATGGATAGAGTGGCTACATTTAGCGTTTCTCTCTCTCCCACCACCTCCCTCACATCGCTCCCTCTCACTGCCGCCCTTTAACTCTTTCTCAACCGCCAAATAAAGATGTTTCTAGTAAAATATTCAGTACCGGCCTTCCATCGAAATTCAAACAATTAAATGCTACATGTTATTTTTTTTTTTTTTAAATGAATTAAGTACTTTTATTAACCATGTTTTCATTTTATATTTGTGATTACTTTGCCGTTTTACTTTTAGTTTTATTTTATTGTTGTCTTTGATCATGCAACTGTGGAGACTATTTTCTGCCACTTGTACAATATCTCATTAAAAAAATGTAAAAAAGTGGATTTTCCTTTACAATAATTACAAGAAACCGTGTCATAATTATGAATAGAGCAGAAACAATGAATAGATTAATTGATAGGTAAAAATAATTTTTCATAATCGATCCCTCAAAAAAATTGTATTAAACCCCCCCTAAAAAAATAAATAAATGAATAATTGGTTCTAGCTTCTCAATGTGAAGTTTTGCATATTTTATCTTTTTTATATATAGTATATGTAAAAACTGAATTTCTTGGGGTTGGATTGTTGGTTGGACATAAGCATTTTGAAGATGTGACCTCGGGCTCTGGGAAATTGTGATATTTGTACCTATTTTCTGACAGTTAACTATAAGATGAATCGATTAATCTTGTAGTCCTAATTATGACGTCTAAGGATGTCATAAGAACGGATATTTCGGTACTAAGTCGATGCCAAAATTCTGAAAACGTGACAGTTCTTGTTGTTCTACAGTACCAGGTACAAGGGATCAGGGATCGAGACTAACATTGTCCAGTCATCCCGCGGATGATAGAAAATTTCCCTGATACTTTGTTAAAAAAATCTGTGTTAAAATCGACAAGAGGAGAGCTAGTAATGTTAGCTGTTAACTGCAGCCGGTGGGCAGCACAGTCCTGCTTGGCTAAATAACGGAGATAACGGCTAACGTATTGAGGTTACATTATGATGCATTCAAGCTCTATTCAGTAAAAATGAGTGGGCGAAGGTAAATCAAATATCATTATCATGATGTATTCAAATATAATCTTCCTAAAAATCAAAATAACATTTAGTGTTTGGCCAAAACTTGAGGCGGATCATCAGGAATTAATAATACATTTGCAAAAAACAGTATGTATATTTGTTTTTTATAACGTGGTATCGAATTGAGTATTGAGAATCGTGGAATTTCACCGGTATTGGTATCGACTACTAAATTTCTGGTATTGTGACATTCCTAGTAATATCAGAATTCTGACATAGCATCTCGCTAAATATGTATGTTGTAATTAGGATGACACTGCAGAAAATGGGCTTACTGGTGCTCTCACTGACGGGTCTTTCTGTTACAGATGACAGTAAATAATTAAATATTGTTCTTTATTAACATTTATTTATTAACATTTATTTATTTTTTTAAGACATGTCATAATTATAACATATCTCACAATTTTAAGGAAAAGAAACGCAATGATTTATTTTTTTGGCAGAAATGGGCTTCCGTATACAATATAGATCTCATTCATATTTCTTTCTGTTACTGTTATAAGATAAATGTAAAGAAATTATAATTGTATTATTAAATATTGCTTTGTTTTCCACTTTTTTTGTGGCAAACAAAGCAATTTTTTAAGTATGAGAAACTTTGTCAGAATTTAATATCTCACAAAAAAAACAAAAACAGCTTCCATATGCGACACAGGTGATCTTGATGACATGTCTCTGTGTTCTGATGTTGGATTAAAGCAGAAAACGTCATTGAGTATTAAATATTTGTGTTCATGGGTCATAAATGCTTCATCTTAATGCTGCATATGACAATGAATGATTGTGTGATCAGCTATAATGACAAAATGTATAAATGATCACAGATAGATGCCACAGAAAGTTACTTTTAGTACACAGCCATTTCTGCAAAGGCAGATTACCATGCATCAGCGTTTTGTAAAAAGTTCTGTGACGTAAGGCCCACATTTTTAAATTCCTGTGCACATTGTAGTCATGCTCAAAGCAAAAGAGTTTGTGAAATCCCCTCGAACTAAAGATGCCCCCCCTCCCTCCCTAGTCTCTCTGGGACGAGCCTGACACTGCTTCCATACATAGAGACCCACTGTGCTTCACATTCTCATGAACACAAACATGCTTTTGTCTGCTCGGTCCTCTGTCTCTGCTGCCTGTGTGTGTGTGTGTGTGTATGTGTGTGTCTTTAAATGTGAGAAAGACAGAGAGGGCGAGAAAGAGTTGTCACTGAAATTATAATTACAAAGTCAAATTCAGCTTCATATCAAACTGCTCAAGGAGTCGGAACAATTAAAAGATAACTTTATAAACATATACCATTAATGCTGTATGTGTGTTGGGTTACATATGGAAGTTCATTAGTGACAAAACATTTGCATATGCAATCAATTAATTCAAGCTGTAATCAATGTGCAAGGGAAAGATTTTGCACTTGTAAAAGGAAATTAGAAAATCTTAGAAATCTGCTCTCACAGTTTTCTTTAACAGTTTTGGGGGAGCTCATCAACAACTTTTCGTTCAAGTCTTTAAAGGAATAGTTTGGAAAATACACACATTTGTTTACTTGCAGAGAGTTGGATTAGGAGATCGATATCACTCCCATATTGGTCCGTTATATATGTAGCTACAGCCAGCAGCTGCTTAGCTTAGCTTAGCATAATGCCTGTAAACAGAGGGAAATAGCTAGCCTGGCTCTTTCTTAAGGTAAAGAAATCCAAATGTCTGCATGTAGGGTTTGAAAACTTAAATACATATACACATAAATACAATATCTTTAAATACAGAAACAAAAAAACACCTCGAATTACTTTTGCACTTGTTTAGTAGTTTCGTCGTTAATGAGCTTCCATAGCCCTCATGGCATGAATGGATGCCAAGCAGTCTTCTTCCACTCCGTGACTAAACTGCGAACCCCCCCGCCAACCACATCCAGCATAGTCTGCTTTACATTGTGCAATCAGGCCATTATCCGTCCAGACGAGACGCGCTGTTCTCCCTATACCGCTCTTTTATTCGCTCCTCGTTGACCCTTTCTTGTCTCTTTTCCTGTTCGGTCCTTTCTCTTGTCTTTATCTCCATGTCTCATTCCAAAGGGGTTTCATACAGTGAAGCAACAGCATGCGAGCGCATAACGACGGCACAAAACGCGCTTTGTGTTTAGAGAGTGGACGGCAGCAGCAGATCAATATATTCTATCAAGTACATGAGCGCAGTCCTGAGTCAGTGTGTGTGTGTGGACAAATAATGATAATAATATCAAGCGCAAATGTGGCAGACCTTGACCTGAAAGCTGTGACAGTATCCGCAGAGTCCTCGAGCACTTGCAGAGATCAGATCTATTATCTTATTTTCCATTAGACGCTTTCATTATTCCCTTTTCAATTGCGCTGATAATCAACCTGCGGAGCGCGCACACACTCTTAAATACAGACATACATATATACATACCACAACCACCAAAACTCCCATTCACCCTCCACACCAATGACGTTGCCATGGAGACCAGGCCTAGCTTTGCCTTTAGGCCCGGAGACTGTTACCTAGCGACAGGGCAGAGACCATCCACCCCCCCCCCCCCCCCCCTTCCCTTTCAGAATAAAAGCCCCCATTAGGATGATTGACGCACACAAAAACAATTTCCTTTTCTCAACTTGATTATCATGGAAGTTATTAAGTCTATGTGCGACACTGAAACGCTACATTTTGTTGTTAACGACACCGGTTTTGGTTCGTAATAACCACCGTGGTGATACAATGTACAAAGCAGTGCCAGAAAACACAACACACACATATGTCAGTGCGGAAAGAAAGACAATATGAGACATCGTGACAGTCATGAGATCATTGCACAACTCTTTCTTCCTTTGGCTCTCTTTTTATCAAAGCCGTGCATAAACAGAAACACACACACACTCTCTCTTTCAAACACACACACACACACACACACACACAGAGCGCTGGCCAACTGTGCTGGACTGCAGCATGGAGACAAGCCTTTAGATTTCACCATGGCAACCAAACCACCGGGATAGCAGCTCAAAAAATCTCTCCGACAGAGATCTGGAAAGAGGAATAGACTCTGTTGTACTGTTTTCTATACAATATATCCAGACCTTGTGTGTCTGGTCTGTCTCTTTCTCAGTTTTTCAGTTTTAACTTGCTCTTTTACTCCATCTCTCCTTACCCTCTCACGTATTGTCCTCTTTGTCTTTGTTGCTGTTAGTCTTCATGCGTCAAATGAGTTGCATTTTTGCACTTTCACTTGTGAATTTTTAAGCTTTTCTTAACCCTCTGAGACCTGTGAGGTTGCGGGTGATCCCAGCCGACTTTACTCTAGAGCTAGAGTAAAGTTACAGAGATCATATGATACTAGAAAACCTAAAGAATCCATTGATTCCAAAATTTGGGCTAAATTTTGGCGAGGAAAAACTGGCATGTCCATTTTCAAAGGGGTCCCTTGACCTCTGACCTCAAGATACGTGAATGTAAATAGGTTCTATGGGTACCCACGAGTCTCCCCTTTACAGACATGCTCACTTTATGGTAATCACATGCAGTTTGGGGCAAGTCATAGTCAAACTGTTGTTGCCTGTTGGGCTTGACTTTGCCATGTTATGATTTGAGCATATGTTTTATGCTAAATGCAGTACCTGTGAGGGTTTCTGGACAATATTTGTCATTGTTTTATGTTGTTAATTGATTTCCCATTAATAAATATATACATCCATTTGCATAAAGCAAGCATATTTGTCCACTCCCATGTTGATAAGAGTATTAAACCTCCCTTTAAGGTACATTTTGAACAGATAAAAAATGTGCGATTAAATTGCGATTAAATATTTTAATCGATTGAGAACCCTAGTTTCAACTTTAAATATGCTTTTGATAAATTTTTTTATATATATATTTTTTTACAATGAATTGATAAATCAGTCTAAAAAGTCTCTATAAAGTGCCAGCTTGTTTTTTTTTTTTTTTTTTTTAAATATCCACCACAATAGTCCAGTCCAGTCCTCACAGGTTTCCAACTTACGATCAAACAAAAACAGACAAAAGCAGCAAATTCTCACATTTGAGGAGCTAGAAATGGAAACCATCAAATGGTTTCTGTTGCTCGACTAATGGATTAATCAGCACTGACAAGATGAGATCCAATCCCGCAGCTATCCCTCATAAACCAGACAAAGTGGCATCAAACAGTAAACATAACATGGCGGCAAACTGGTTAAAATAAATGTGCTAAATGATATTCAATACTGCACAACCTCCTAATTCTTTCTTCTAATTCTCCCTCCGTCCTGTTCCTTTGTGTTTTACACGGTGAGTACACGCAGCTCGTCTCTATCTCCTTCATTAAATCTCTCATTAAATATACCCTGACATTTCACCACCTCCTATGCTCTCCTCCTCTCTCTTTCTCTCAGTATAATATTTTCTTTTTCTATTTCACTACTCAGATGGACTGAGAGGCAGAGTGTAGGAGTCCCACCCACTCGCCATCTTTAAATCTCCCATGAAACTCACCTCGACGCTACAAAAATCTTTTCGGCGTGTCCGTGTATGGCGATATCTATTCTAAAACAACATAGCTCTTGTTCCAAAAATGAAAAAAAATGCAACAAAAGATTATATAATTACCTCACGAAATCTTTTTTCTAAATAACGCAATGGAGTTGTGGGATCTCTTTTCTCTCATTTGTGTCTTTATCTATATCTCTCAGTGCATTAAACCTTCTTCCTGAACATATCTCGAGCCTTGCAGGAGCGCCAGGAGGTGAGGGATTAGAGAGTGGGAGGCAAGAAGAAGCTCACAGTTGCAAGTCGAAGCGAATGTCCGCCTCCAAAATCTACCTCCCAGGTCAGGAGTTTCTCCTACCCATCCACGGATATCGTTTTGCGTTTCTGAGCGTGGAACTAATTGCCTTTTCTTTTTAAGCGTTTCACTTCAATCCATGTGCTCACGATCGCTCATTATGAAACCAACTGTAAAAAAAAAAAAAAAATCATATTTAGCTAAAATGATTCTCAACAATCTTAAATTTATGTTTGTCCCTCTCCTTCTGTTGCTATTGGACTGCTGCCTAATGCAGCACAATTGTATTTATTGAGGCGACTGCGTGCATTACCGACAGGAAGCAATGGCTGAAACATATATTATAGCAGCAGGAGATAACAACCTTCGCAGATACTCTAGTTTACAGGCACTCTTATTGCGTTTATTACATTGATCAACACTGTGCACGCAGTGAGAGACTGTTACTAAGTTTTAAGTTGTGTTCAAACTGTCCACTGTTACATGTATTATCTCTTAGTGCTGGTATATCCCTTTACGTTACGCATTTACAGTCTTTTTTTTATCAAGACCATGGGTCAAGTATTGGTATTAATTTTATTACATCTAACAAAGCAAGAATGCAAACAGAGGAGCCTTATACCTATTGTAGATACTGTGTAAATAAGTGTGTTTTAGACTCACAACGGGTTTTTATCTAACAAAATATTCTGCTTTTAATCCATGTGTTGGTGTTTAGCCTTTCAAAAACAACATATTCACTGCGGTCAAAAACTCTCAGAACTCTCCCGCCCGCCACAACGTGAGGGAGGTCACTGACGAGTTCTATTTATCAAAGAAAGTATATATTTATGAAACGAAAGACTAATTTAACTGAGGATTTTGTTTGAGGATTTGTAATTACTTAGTACAAACAAGGACACAAGGACTGCTAAGCGGTTATCTCCACAACCTAGCATAGGTATTGAGGTTTGGGTTGAATAGTAGGGTTGGTTGAAGTGAGTAATTCTACATGTAATGAAAGGCTGTCCTTGTACAAACACAGAAACTATTCCGCTTTAACAGCAGTGCTGTACTGGATGTGGTTGCTGGCCATGTTGGCAGAACTAATTAAAGACATTTCTTTGAATATTTTGGTTTTCATAATACCTCCTTTTCCATTACTCCTGATGGAAAACGGATGGATGGGAATTAAACACTTTAATTCAAGCAAATACATAATAAATGCATGACTAATATAGAAATACTTTTGCCAAGATCTGAAATTATTTCTACAAATTGCAAGTCCCCAAACTCGACCTTCCTGTCGGCTACTTGAGGAACAATTAGACCCTGAATCTCTCTCTGTTTACCCTCTGGGTTCAGGCGGTACATACACAGACTGTAACACCAAATAATGCAAATCCCATGCAGTCTGCCCTCTATTCTGTATACCTTTGTGTAAACCAATCTGACTGGCTCTCAAGCAGCATTGATCGGACATTGATCAGTGCTCGCCACAGGCGCTAAAGCGGTCCAATCCGCCTCTCTGCAGGTTTCTTTTTTCCAATAGTAAACAACAAACAGACGGCCCCTGCAGACGGCGACCGAGGAGGAGGAGGACACGCTGTCCGGTCACCGCAGGGATCGACCAGCCATCGCTGCACATCGCCGTGTAACAGCTTTATCCACCGATGCTACACCGTTGGCATCCTGCTGGGCTACAGAAACGACACCATGCTGGTAGCATGCAGCGGTGTCTCCTTTTTTATTTCTACTGAGGTGGTAGGGGGCAGTTTGAGTTTTGATTCTCTGCCTGTGCTCATTCTGGTTCGGTTTCTGCCAGTTGTTGCAAACCCTCCGTCTCCTGAATGAAATGTACCAAATGCTGCAATAAAAGCACACCGGTTGACTACATGGACATGAATGCGTCATTTTTGATTGATTGATTGGGCGCAGCATTTTTTGTTTCTGGATTTCCCTGAAAATTCCATCTGCTGTCTAAATAATTTCTTGACTCAAAAATAAAAAAAGATTCAAGTGATCACATGGTTTATGAGAAAATGTATCCATCCATCCATTTTTTAGCTGCTTATCTGGGTCCAAGTTGGCGTGGCAGTAGGCTAAGAAAGCGACCAAGACATCCTTCTCTCCAGCCACTAGGTCGGTCCGTCCTCGGCCAAAGAAATTCTTAGTGATTATTTGACGAATCGATTAGTTGATTTAATTTACAGATCCGTAAAACTGAGTTTCTCCACAAAGAATCAAACAAAAGCATCACTTTAAATCTTGTGTTTACCAGAGACGTGCTCATACGGTTATTGGAAATAAACACAAAAAAACATAAAAAACGACTAATCGACAAAATAAATAATTCAGATTCTTTACTTACTAAGTAAAAGTAGCAACATAATATAATATAATATAATATAAAAATACCCCGCTACAATTAAAAGTCCTGATGGAGTTCATCTTAACTACTTTATACAGTGTTGGGTAGTTTTAATATATAACAATACATCAGATTTTGTTTATAAAATCTTAATTTGGAAAGTTTCCAGTTACTATATCTGTCGAATAATAGAGTGGAGTAGAAGCATAAAGCATGAAATGGATAAACCCAAGTAAACTGTGAGTACCTCAAATTTGTACTTAAATACAGCACTTGAGAATATATTTACATGCCGCCACTACAACTCTGGTAATGCACTTTCAAGGCCAGCAAATACCCTAAATCTGCTGACGCGATTTATAATAATCGCATCTCTCAAACTACGAAATGGATTCAGTAATGGACGTTATGATTTATTCATACCGGTGATGAGCGAACAGTTGAGTTAGTCCGCCGCTGGTGAAGCACTCAGTCTGGCTGTTATCAGCAGATGTGACGTTTTTTTTTTTGTTGCAAAATGCCAGTTTAAGTGAGGAGGATGACATTTATGTTGCTTGTACAGTATGTCATTTTTCACTGCGAAGCGCCGCGTCGCCATCTGGAACATGCATTTACGTCTCAAATTAAAATACAATCCTGACATGGAAAAGGTCAAACACACTGCCGCTCCAAGGTTGGGCCATCCGCCCCCTCACCCTCACCCTCATCCTCATCATTCTCAACTAACGCCGCTTCTTTCTTCCTCTTTGGCTTCTCCCTTCGTCATCACTACTTTCATTCTTCATATTTAAGCATCCCGGTTGCTCTTTACAGACGCAGGTCAGGTTATGAGGTCGTCATCATCATCACAGGAGCATCTTGCTGCTGGGAAACATTACAATTGATTTCTGACCATTAATCTTACTTAAATGTCTCTCTGACTGAGAACATTGCCCTTTATGTACACTGATCCGCCAAATAAAAGACCAACTCTAGGGCTGTAGCAATAACTGTAATTGTGCATTACCACGCTATTGACAAGCCGACCGCAGGGGATTGGAAGCAACCGCCACAACCGCTATGGGCATGTTTTTTTCTTTTTTTGACAACACAAACTCGTCAAATAGCGCTGCTTGGTCAGTGACCACGGGACACACGGGGGGAGCCCTCTTGCGTTACTTTTGGACGTGTCAGGGACGGCGTCTCAATATACGCTTGTTACATGCATAGTGTCCTTTCAAAATAAACGTTCAGTTTTCACAGGAAATTAGGTTTAGGCAACACAACCACTTAGGGTAGGGTTAGGAAACGGTCATGGTTGACGTTAACTTCACATTTGACGAGTTGGGAGTGAGAACGGGTTGTTTTTTTAATTCTTTGCAATGGGGGCACCTCATATTTACACTACACTACAAACGCCAGCAGCGTGACGAGGCGCCGAGCGTCTTTTGTGCGCTGAGCGCTGCACGTTTGTTTGTTTATTCTGGTCAGTGAGAGTTGAAAAATGTTCAACTTTGGGTAAAACGCTGCACTCGTCAAGGTCACTTTTTTTTTACCCAGCCATCCAATCACGATGGAGGAGGGGCGGGACAAATACCACAAAGATCAACCGTCACATCCTACATGTATAAGTGAAGAACAACAACAATGGAGAAATGAATACATATAGACCGACAGGTCCGTCCTCTCTCCACTACGTACTTAGGCGTTCCCTTCATCCGGAGCAAGTACTCTACCGTATGCCGACATTTTTACTTCTGCAGATATTGCGTATCATAGCAACCAGAGACAACCAAAGCATCTCAGCTGAAAAAAAACAGTATTTTATTAGTTTTAAAACTGTCATGTTTGTCATTTAAAAAGCAACAATATTCTTAATAATGCCTAACGATAAAGCTTATTTATACTGTATAGTACTAAAATGCTGACTGCCCGAACTAACTCTCCTGTCTTTACCCTCCTTTGCTCACTTGTTCCGACCTCCTCGCCCTCTTTCTGTAAGTCCTGCTGTTTCTCTCTCGGATGTCCTGCTTGTATTTGCATGCTTTGGAAGAGATTCCCCACCCATTACCGCAGGATTAACCCTCGTCCGGTCGCACCGCTCCCTCCCCATTCACACCACAGGGCCCGGACAGCGAGGAGAGGGATATAGGAGTGAAGAGGAAAAGCGAGGGGAGTGATATTGTGCACGGGATTATGGGATGAGAGGGGGGTTAGGTGACGGAGCACATAGGGACAGAGAGAAATAAGGAGGTTTGGTCCTTTTCCTTACAGACGGCCTCGTGTCCAATGAGGCGGCGAGTACTGCCAGCACTCATCACTTCAAAAGCCCAGAGCGAGAGAGATCGGGAGAGAGAGAGAGAGAGATACGGAGGAAAGGAGGACGCGCTAATCTGGGGAGAAGCCGTGAAGCGCCGCAGAATATAGGCCACTGGCCCATTTTTCATTGAGGAGCAAAGAAGATTTGCTGTGTGTAAAAATAGTGCAGTTGATTCAAATATCTTTTTTTCAAACAATCCATCACTTTTTCTAAAATCACCGTTCTCTCTCTTATTTGATTTGTCTTCTTCTGTGCATCATCTCAAAGCCAGTTTTTTTTTTTCCAAATTTGGTAACTTCATTTCAGCAATCATTGCTGACATTTTCAAATTGCCAGTTGTTGGGCTGAGGAAGGCCGTTTGGAAAATGTTAACATATCGCCCAACCCTAGTCCAACCAACAGACAGACATTGCCATCCCAAGAGCCGTGCGGCTAGTGTGGCTGCTTGTGAGTAAATCCCATGAAATGATGAAAACCAACAACAAACTTGTTTACAAGTATAATCTGTGAAGCAAAATCCTGATATAGCGTTTTCATCCGTGGCTTAGAGCTCCACTGTTGTCAAAAAAAACTATTAAAAAACACCAAATGTGGATTAATCCATGTCTAAAAATAGTCCCCACCCAAATCCACAATTTACTCCTGTTTGACTAACGGTTGGCTCAAAACTACAGTGTCCAGCTGTTTCAGCATCATAGAGCCCTTCAACATGTTTTAATCTTCAAAAGGAATTACCGGGCTTGGAGAGCAGGATGGCTGGAAAGTACTGAGCAAAGGACAAACACGTTGATGGTTTTTGATCTTGGTGTTGACATTAAGAAAAATATATATCTTAACTTTTAAAATGCTCAGGAAAAAAAATCTAAATTTGAACATCTCCATGACAACTGGGCAACTCCATCTGGTGTGGAAGATCCTGTAATACGATTGAAAACTGGACCGCGGGCCTTATCCTTTTAATCCTCAGCAGTTACTTTTACTACGCAACTGGCCTGTACTTTCAGTCGATTACAGATTAAAGCACTGTGTACAGTAAAAGCCAACGTGGATTTTATACAGAATAAGGGAAGTACATTTAATCTAATAATAACAATCTAAAAAAAATTCTTAAGATGTGACGGTACTCGTTTTTCTATGGTACCATCGAGGCACAAGACTAATGATGTCCCGTTGTCCCCGGGACAAAAGAAAATGTGTTTGGATTTCGGCGAGAAACTTGATTTAAAACAGTTGTTTGAAGGAGATGTTTTTACAGTTTTTAAAATATAAAATAGAGACACTATGCATGTACATTTTACGACCACCGCTTGAGGATAGAAAAACTAGACTTTCTCTCTGCATAAGTCCTGCTCCAAAATGCTCGTTATGATTGTAATAATTGATGACAAAAACAGATTAATAATTGCATTGATTGCACAGGCAGGACATCCTAAAACACCCTAAGTGGGTCTGAGCTCCAGAGAAACTATAGTGTGAACAGAAAGAGGACTGAAGCCCCGTTAGAGCTGAAGTGGACCAGAAAGAGAAATGAGTCCTCTGACAATGTAAACGCTAAAAGAACAGAGTCCCTTTTCTGTTGATCCCCTTTTAGTCCACTTTAAGAGGACTGAGTTTGGTTCGTTTGAAAAGGACTATATGTGAAAACACCCGCAGTATAAAGTTGGAAGACTAGAAAAGCGCTAAACAGTATAAGTGCAAGTCCATTTACCATTACCATTTCACTTCCACTCATCAAATTTTGTCATGAAGTTTACATAGTCTACTACTTAAAGGTGCAGTAGGCAGTATATTTTTGGCATCATTGGGCAAAAATTCCATAATAACCTTTCAGCATATTGTAATTCAAGTGTTCTGAGAGAAAACTAGACTTCTGCACCTCCTCATGGCTCTGTTTTCAGTTTTTAGAAAATCTAGCCCGTGACATAAGACTTTGACCAATCACAGGTCATTTCATTGAGAGAGCGTTCCTATTGGCTGTTCTCCGGTCAACAACGGCGGCCGCGTTACAAACTTTCGCATGATGATTCTGAAAACATTTGAGTAGAGAAATAGGCATTACAGTAACATAATATTGATTCATATTTAATCAGCGCTGCCTAGTTTGACCGTTTGGTCGGAGTTTGAAAGTGATTTTTTTCGGGTTACCTGTTTCATGTACTGTCACGATACAGCGACCGTTTTATAAAAATAGCTTTTTTTAAAATCATATTGGCTCCAATCTCGCCTACATCAGCTTTAATGAGGTTGATTCATGTGCACAGGTACTGTGCACTCATTTACATCCAGTATCCTACCAAGAATCCTTGTGTATTCTTATTCAAATACCTACCATCTTCTGTTTTATATTTACTTAACGTATTCACATTATGTAATAACAACTACATGTTTATCTGTTTACATGCATGTTTCCTCCCTCACATTTTTTCTCCAAGTCATAGAAGAACATCGGTGAGGGAGTTTGTGTAGGCAGAGTGAATAACCAATCCTCCTAAGTGACACACAAACACACTACACACACACACACACACACACACTGTGGGCACCGTGTGGATGTGCCCTGCATACAGATATCCCCGGATTTTTTTGGCACAAGCTTTCGTAAAGCCAGAGGGTAAAGGTCATCGAAAGAGAGACAGAGAGAGAGAGAGAGAGAGAGAGAGAGAAACACCATGGGAGACTTTCAGCAACTAAATCAAAGTGTTGCGCTGGGCGAACGCCAGAATAAATGCAGGACGTGAGTGTGAACGCACGTTCTAGAACGAAAAGCGGTGGAAGAGGACGGAGCAAAATGTGCTGTTCTGTACAGACGAGGGCTGATTCATTAGTAAAACCAGATGCTGTCTTTTCTCAAATACCTGCATGTGCACACAAAACCTGTCTTTCCTCTGTGATTCATAACAAAATAAGAAAGAGGTGCAACATTTAAGACCGTCTACGGCGTCTTAGCTGAATGAGAAAACAAGATATTTCAAGGAGCTGCATTCTGGCGTTCTGCGTGCCTTTGGAGACCTGGCTCCGACTGACCAGCCGAGGCTTTACTTCCTGCCGTCACCATGGACAACACTTCCTGGCCCCGGGTGTAGGGCAGCGGAAAAAACAGCAGCCGCCAAGGGAGACAGAGAGAGAGAGAGAGAATAGATAGAGAGCGGTGAGAAAGGGAGAGCAGAAAGGATGGAGGGAGGAAGAGGAAGAAAAAAAAAGAGAGCTCTGAATTAAAACTGGAGCTAATCCCTTCTGCTTTGTTCAACACTACTCTCTTCCTCTTCTCTCTCTCCGACTCTTCCCCTCAGGGCTTTTTGTGCAGAGACATTTTGCAGACAGTGGCTCTCATTTGTCAAATTATATTCTCAAAAAATACGTATGGAAGACGCTTCAAACGTATCCACAGGAACACGTTTAGACTCCATCCTACATCCGACTGAACTGTACAGGAGTCACCGATGATATAAAGGTTATGTATACTGTATAATAGGGCTGTCAAAGTTAATACGATAATAACACTAGTGAAGATACTGGCATCATATGGAACTAGAAAACCTAAGGAATCCATTGGTGCCAACCATGTCATACTAGCTTGTCAGGAAGGACGTTAAATAACACTCCAAAGTTACGCTAAATTTTGGCGAGGAAAAACTGGCATGGCCATTTTCAAAGGGGTCCCTTGACCTCTGACCTCAAGATCAGTGAATGTAAATGGGTTCTATGGGTACCCACGAGTCTCCCCTTTACAGACATGCCCACTTTATGATAATCACATGCAGTTTGGGGCAAGTCATAGTCAAGTCAGCACACTGACACACTGACAGCTGTTGTTGCCTGTTGGGCTGCAGTTTGCCATATTATGATTTGTGCATATTTTTTATGCTAAATGCAGTACCTGTGAGGGTTTCTGGACAATATTTGTCATTGTTTTGTGTTGTTAATTGATTTCCAATAATAAATATATACATACATTTGCATAAAGAAAGCAGATTTGTCCACTCCCATGTTGATAAGAGTATTAAACCTCCCTTTAAGGTACATTTTGAACAGATAAAAAAATGCACGTAGGCTGCAACTTAGCCTTTATCTGGTGTGATGTCATGTACTGGACGATAATGTATTTACAGTACATGAAATATTGAGCATTTTGCAGCCTTTTTGTATCGCAGCTGATCCTGTGAATACCTCCACAGTTTTCTCTGACATGGCCTTCATGCCTGTACAAGGGTTGATAATAGCTTTAACTGTATGCATGAATAGCTGTATGAACATGAACGGCTGCATGTGCCACACACGTGTGGATGAGTGCACCGGTGTGAGACATAAAGAGAGAAAAGAGAGAGCGAGTTACTCTTTCCCCCGTCACTGGAGCTGCCTTCTGCTTAATCGAAATGGCAAACGCTTCATCGTGGCTGCAGGAAAAGACCAGATGGCCACGACTAAAACCAGAGAGAGAGAGAGAGAGAGAGAGAGAGAGAGAGAGAGAGAGAGAGAAACCAGATGTGGTGTGTAGAGATGCAGGAAGAGATACCGGCTAAATAAAAGGGAGAGAAATGCAGAAGGCTGATATGGAAGAGATGAAGGTAAATGGGGTTAAAGAGCATGTGCGGAAATCAGGAGTGAGTTATTGAGCAGTCCACATGTATAAACACACACAGAGATACGCTTCCTCTAATCAAAGCAAAGCCCTGTGTATTTTAGGACGAACCTCGCGACTCGGTGACCCCGCAGTGACAGCCGGTCACTCCAAAACGAGACGACGGCGGCGGCGGCACGAATCGCACCCCTCACAACGCCGAACCTCCAGGTTTAATTCTCTAATCCATTAAAATCCTCCCTCCATGCGGCTAAGCTACCATAAGCAAGTCAGTAACCTTCAGCTACCTGATAAGACGGTACAGTCAACACACACATTACAAGCTGTTTAGGCTTCGAGGCAGTGTTAAGCTGCCGGCGGTGCTATTTAGTATTTAGTATTTAGTCACTTTGTTTTCATGATGCAGGTGTTGCTGACTGGAGCTTATAGAGGCACTTTTTCTCTGTGCTGCTGAACTGAAATCAGTTCTGTTGGCAAAAAAACCCCATAACAATACTGTATTCTAACTAACTAACTAAAATAAACAAGCCTGTTAGAATAAAATGTAAGTGGACTTTGACTTTTACGAGCTTTGATTCTTGATTCTTTTATGTGAAAGGCAACATCAGGCTGGACTTAATTATTGTTTTCCTAACTTTGTAAAACAAAGTGCAACAAATAAACACATAGTTATGAATTTATTTAATTGTTCTTTATTATTAATATAATAAATCGTACACCAGCAACTAAAAAATCTTCAAAAATAACTATTGAAATGTGAACCTTTTTAATACAGCAACAAATTGGTAAAACAGGAATTAAAATCTGAGTATATAATGTATATAGTATTTAAACATAGAATTAAATAGATCGGCTCCATTTGTCACCGATATCCAATCCAGCTATTAATTACAAGGAAGTCACCGCTTTTATTGTTGTAGTCCGAGTAACGTGACGTCATATTCATTTTCAAAAGCAAAAAACAAACGCTGCAGAGAGCCCTAAACCGTAGATTCATTATCAAAATGAGAAAGTAGAGAACAGGTATATCACATTGCCTCAGCACTAATCTGATGGCACTGAAGAGGAACGATAACCCATACTGACCTGATGTGGCCTTATATGATCTGCATACTGTATATGACGATGTATTGCATCACGCTCGCTGAAAGCACATCCCTCGATGGCGATAACATGGTGCAGACATCCGAGTTTGTGTGTGTCCTTGTTCACAGGGTCTTTTTGTTTAATCTGCCACTTATGAAATCTAAGTGACACTTGAACAAAGTGTCGTGTGTGTGTGTGTTGGGAGGTCTTATTTTATGACACAGTTTCACAAAAATGCTGGAAACAAGTAAATGGACTGAAAGTAAGTAGAATCATCTCACCTCGCTGCCTCTCTCAACCCGACGAGATTTCAAGATGTGATTAAATGGATATTTAAATCGTGCAATTATCGCTGAAATGCCTCAGTCACGACTAACATACGTTAATCTTGACACTCACGCACGGTGACAGTTTGCGTTCACAACAGCAGACAGAGATGTTGTAGTGTGTCACAGCAGCAGTGGCGGTATAGGAACCAGATATGGAAAAAGAATAAGAAAAAAAAAATCGTGGAAATGTATTTGTGTCGTCGATGCTTCATTAGCGTTTGGGCTTTATGGAAGATAAAAATATCTTTGTGCCTCTGGGAGGAGAGCGGATGAGGAGGGGAGGGGCTGGCTGTGTGTGAGCGTGAATGTGTGGAGATGAAATGAGGATGCAAGAAGGGTTTTTTGGTGCTTCTTTT
The DNA here is from genome assembly GCF_043250625.1 of Sebastes fasciatus. Classification (NCBI taxonomy): domain Eukaryota; kingdom Metazoa; phylum Chordata; class Actinopteri; order Perciformes; family Sebastidae; genus Sebastes; species Sebastes fasciatus. Next base: position 14,567,788 of record NC_133816.1, on the reverse strand, counting down.
TTTTTTTTCCTGGTCTGTTTGTGCACAAGCGAGACTGCAACGGTGACATCGTTTTGAGCAAAAAACTTCCAGGCAAAATGTGACAAAAGGTGCAAAATCACGAGCTGACGTCAGCCTCTCTCTCTCCAGACATCCTGCTGTGAAGTCAAAAATATCTCTCCTCCTGATCTCTGCCTCCTTCACTCCGTCGCTCTTCCTCATTTCTTCTTTTTTATCAAAACCACACTGCAGGCTTTTGTGAGAATGTGTGCAGCGGTGCATGAAAACATGTTTTGGTGACCATGAAACCAAAAAACAAAAACAAATAATGAGGCGAGATCGTGTCTCAAAATTGTAGGAATAAGATTAAGAATAAGACTTTTAAGATAATTCAACCACCTGAAACACATTTTCATCCATCTCTGATTTTCAGGCTCATCCAAGAGCACAAATAGCAACAGACTGTATGACTAACGCACCTTTCTGACCTATTCTGACAAGGAATGAATGAACTACTAAATTGCACATTATAACACCAAATTGCACTGATTTCAAATCCATTCGTTTCGCCCTGACCTGCGAGAAAATGATGGTCTAGTAACAGGTTGTTAACGACTAGCTGTTGTGTCTAAAAATGGGCAGTTGAGCTGAATGCTGGAACAAGTGGACAAAAGGCTCGAGATGCTGGACTGTTTCGGCTCTGGATACCAGAGAATCCAGTAAAATTCCTCCACCGCCACATTAAAGGGGACATATCATGAAAAACTCACTTTTTCAGGGCTTTTTCAGGAAGGGTTCTTAAAGAGACAGACGCTAAAACAGAGTGTTTCAAACAGAGGGTGAATACAGGTATATTCAGACAATAATAATGTGTTTCTTGAACATTAAAACATGTAAATATGTTCTAGTAGAAACCCAAAATACAAGTATGAAACTGAAAATGAGCATGATATGTCCCCTTTAAACCAAGATCAGCCAACCCAGAGACGGGCATGGATGTATTCCACTATTCCACCGCTGTCTTCCGTCACCTCGCCAGATTTCAGAACGAGACTTCTCCTTGAGCGAGACTCTTTCCATAATGTCAGACACTTATAATAACAATCAGAGCCTGTCATGGCAAAAACAAGCACTTTTAGTAGGCGTAAATGACGGTGCCAGCTTGCCCCAATAGCACCACATTGTAGCCTGTGAGCGGCTGCCGTCTAAAACGCTCTCCCTCAATACTGGACCAATTTCAGAAATTGTTGTTTCTATCAGTCAGTTAGACACAAAGGTTGAAAAATACTGAAGTTACCCTCTAAAAAGTCCTGCTGTTGTTATATTATACTCATAAACAAGAGACTACATGTGACCACAAGAAAAATGAGGAGTTCATAATAAATAAAAAGACAAGATGTGTGTTTGTCCTTGTGAGGAAATCCCCTTTCATTTATGGAACTGCAGGCTACTAGCAGTTCTAAGGAGTTAAGTGAAGGGACAGTGAGTTCAACTGGATTTATATCCAGCCTTTGCATGACACATGACCAACTCTAAATGTGCAACATGTACTATGTGACCGACACGAATGCTGCAGAAAAAGCAATGCATTCACGGATATGTTTTGGGGAAAACAAGCCCAGAACAAACACAAAAAGGAACAGAAGTAAATACAACACAAAAAACACCACAGAGGGCAATCTTTTTGTAGACGCGAAAGGTTTCAAGTAGCGTACTGAAAAGGAAATCAACAGCTGTCTGTTTGGTAGGTTTTTTATTTTAAGATGATCCATTTGGTTTTTAAATGGTTTATTTACTTTAACCCCTTAAAAGCCAGACAGCCTGCTGTTTTGTCTTTTAGAAGTTGTTACGGGCTGAGTTTTCAAACTAGAGCGATGATACTGGTATCATATTAAACTAGAAAACCTAAGAAATCCATTGGTACCAACAATCGCTAAAGAACGCTAAAGAACGCTACAGAACGTTACAAAGTTACGCTCAATTTTGATCCCATATCACAGCATGGCTTTTTCTATGATGTTCCACAAGATCCAGGTGTCTTAATGTGGTATTTTGAATGGTACATTTTTTTTTAATTTAGCACCAAATCTGCGTAACAAATGGTATCAACCCAAAAATTGCTGCAACAACTACAACAAATGAACATCATATACTTCTATTACAATGTTCTACACTCTAATACACTTTCACAATTTATTTTAATTGATTGATTAATTTATTATTCATTTCTTATTAATGACTAGAACAACTTGACACAAATTAATCTTCAGGTTCCCAGCTTTCAGGTGATGTACACCGCTTCTATGTGACATATACTGCTGATTATTTATCTAAAAAAAGAGGGCAAAATGGTAAGGGGTTAAGAAGAAAAGGGATTTTCTCAACCCATAAAGGAACACTTAAAATTTCAATTGATTTGAATATTTAAAAGGACACGAAATTTGGTGATACATGGTTTTCACTGGACAGCAGCAATCTGTAGTCACGTGGCTAAACTGACTTAAAGGGCTTAAATATGCACAGACGGGTTGTTTAAGCTCCTTTTTTTTTTTTTTTTTTTAATAAAACACATGTTATTCCTCAAATCCAGAGAAATCAGCATCCCTATATTCAACTAAATAATCAGGATTATACATTTTTGCCTCTAAATGTGCAGCTCTGCTTCAAAAAAACGTGTGCCAGGCAGACAGGTGGCCAGGTAGTCAAGCGGGAGAACTAATTAAGAGCCAAAAACATTCAGACACAGTCAGCCTGCGGGGAAACGCCGCCGGATGTTTTGACCGGTTGTCTAATAATCAGGAGAAATCAGACGGGAGTCTGGCTGGTTTCTTATGATCAGCTGATGACGTCTTTGTGCGTATACAGGGTCATGAGCACAGAATTAGAGAGAGACGAGCAGTGAAAGGCCTGAAGGGAGAGGAGGTAGACAGAGAGGGATGTTAAACTCCAGTAAGTTACGCATTCAGGGACTTGTGTTTAAGACGTGTTTACGGCCCGCCTCCCGATGAGAAGATGAGAGCCAGATGGCATGCAAGTCACTCTAATGGCATCTCATTTCCTCGAGGGGGTTGAAGTTCACAGAACAAATTCATCATTTGAGGAAGAAAGAGGTGAAAAGAACCAATACTCTGTGGACAGGAAGCAGGAGCATTCATTTTCACCTGAAAAAGCTGATTATGAAGTTTAAAAGCCTCCTTCAGTCCTAAATTTAACCACAGCAGAGCAGCAAGTAGACGAGGTGAATGTACTCTAAACACCTCATCTCTTAGTAAATGCACCAATCACATATTAATGTTATTTGATACACGGAAGAGTATAATATTATACATTTTTAAAGATCATATTGGAAATACTGTAGTAACTTTTAATACTAGGGCTGTCAAAGTTAACTCGATAACGCGTTAACACAATTTTGTTTTAACGCCACTAATTTCTTTAACGCATTAACGCAACTTGTTAATTTTTAGGTTATAGCGGGCTCAGTATTAAAGCTAGAGAGAAGACACTGGCTGACATATGAAACTAGAAAACCTAAGGAATCCATTGGTACCAACGATGTTATACTAACTTGTCGCAAAGCCTTTTTATAGCATCAAATAACTAATTAAAACCAAACTGATCAGGAAAATTAACACTTGAACATACTTCAGTGAGACAAGAACTACCTAAAATGATAGAAACCATCTTTAGGAAAAATTTATTTGACAAGTACTTTGACTTTTTAGTTTGTCCTATCCGCTAACAGGGTGGGGGCGGGGTTTATGACCTGTACTGCAGCCAGCCACCAGGGGGCGATCCAGATGTATTGGCTTCACCTTTAGGGAGCTGTTACGTCGTCCACCTTTATATACAGTCTACAGACAAATACAAAACAAATAAACGGACTTTCCAAAATGTCAAACTATTCCTTAAATTAACTGAAATACGAATATTAAAACGTGTTTTCTGCTGTGTTAGTCTTTGCAGGGACAAAGACATTTAACACGGTGACGTCAACAAAGGTGAGAGCCGCAGGCAAAAAAAACAAAAAAACACGTCTTCATTTTCTTTTCTCACATCCTCACAGTCTCCGACACCTTTTCTTCACTATCCTTTCTCTTGCCGCATTACTTCCTCCATTCTCCCCCGAACATCTCAGCCACCTCCACCCTTCCCTCTCGTTCACTCCTATTATCACTTTTCTCTTTTCCCCCCCGTCGTGCTGCTCACATAATCTCACACATTCTATTTTTTCCCTGTTTCTCTCTCTCTCTCTCTTCCAACATCTTACAATCTGTTGTATGTCAGCCCAGTCTTCTGCCTTTTTGATCTTGTTATCTCTGTTTTAATCGCTCTTTGATGCACAATGAACTCTGGAAATCTAAAAATAAATATGGAAATCAAGCAAAACACAAACTCTCCGTGAAAGGGTCTAAATTTGAGTGAAAACCTAAATGGTTTCCACTTTTCCAGTTTTCATATGCTTCATTTTGCATGTTTACGGCCATGACAAGATTCTTTGGCACTTCCTAATCCCTGCCATCAATCGACGGGGACTTTTTCCTCTCTAACTTGAACCTCTCAGGCCCCTCCTGATCACAGGGCTCTACAGACGTTGCCCTAATCCTGACCATAAAGGAATAGTTTTGCATTTTTGGGAAGTACGCCTATTGACTTTCTTGCCTGAAGTTAGATGAGATGCCAGCCAAAGAAATAGTTCCAGCAGTTAACTTCATTAAACAAAAGATATATAACGTGATAATTAGTGACCTTTAGGCGTAGTTATAGGCAGATTTGTGGGAGCAAATAAGTGTATTTTTAAGGCTGCCCCCTCTTCGTCAATTAGTCGACCAATCAGTCTTTTTGGTCTTAGTCGACTAAGTTTTCTTAAGTCTCTTAGTCATTTTTTATGCTTTTGTTTAATGCTGAATGACTTCTTTCCAATAATTTTATGAGCACATCTCTGTTAAACAGATTTGAAGTGGCGCTTTTGTGTGATTCTTTGTGGAGAAACTCAGTTTTTGATTACCATGAAATTTGCAGACCTGTAAAATGAAGTGTTACCCAATAAAAATATGTTGTCGCTGAAATCAATGAATAGCCGTGATAAATAATTGTGATCTCAATATTGATCAATTGTGATTATCATTAGATTAGATTAGATTAGATTATTCATTAGAAGACAGTTTGACTGTAGCTGATAAAGGACAGTAGAGCCTGGGCCATGATGTTGCTTTTCTACCCTGACAACAACACCAACACCTCCACCACACACACAGAATACTCCTCTCTCTCTTTCTCAGCAATATGCCCACAAAGGCATAAAACAAGCTCTAAATGACACACACACTGGGTCTAAATCACATGCTGATAAAAGGCCCACTCTGGCTTTGATGGAGCGGGGTTTTATTTCTCCCTCACTTTGCACACAGCACCTTTTGCATAAATAACTTCAAGTCGCTGACTGAACAAAAAACAAGAAGAGAAAAAAAATGACTTTCTGTTTGGCTTCTGCCTGATCCCAGATGGAGAAATGGCAAGATGGGAAAAAATGCTGCTGGACAAGACGAGAAAGAAAAAGTCTCGCTCGTGTGTTTGCATGTCAAAGTTTTTCGTTTGGGACACACTAAAATAACACCTTCTTCTGAATAACACATGCAGTTTTTTTCCTCTGCTACCCATCCCTCACGTCATCCGCTGCATATTGTCACACTGTGTAGGTGTATTTGTATGTTTTCAAGTCGGTGTTTGACAGACACCTGCACAAACCCACATTCTCACCTCTTCCGAGCTGTTACCAACGAGTGAACATTGTGCCTTCTTCGACAACATGTTTCTCTCCCTCACGAGTGTGAAGCATATGAAGGAGTGTTAGCCTGCCTATCTCTGCCTTTACAGCAGCTGCTGCTGTTGTTTCAGGGAGGAGACGGAAAATAGATGCACAGAGGGGACGACAAAGCTATATGGACCCAAACACATGTTTACTATACTTATGGAGAGTTTTCATTGACCCCCAGCACCAAAATCTATTGTTTAACAATGAACCACTTTACCAGCTGGAGGCTTGAAAAGTGGCTTGTAAAACACGAGATGAGCAGCTGTGGTCGCTGTCTTTTTTCGGCGTAAAAATGAGTCGCCATTAGGGGATGCAACTAACAATCAACTAATCGTTAGGTCTAAAAAAAATCTACATTTATCTGACAGCTGAAGTTTCTACTAAGCACTAGGGCTGGGACGATACACCTATCTCCTGATTTGATACTATCACGATACCTGGGTGCCGATTCCATATGTATTGCGATTCGATAATACCATGGGAAAAAGTTGAATCATACACTTCTAGGGACTTTTCCTTAGGAGAATATCTAAATTATTACAGTAAAAATGTTTGATTTTCAGCATGTATGTAGTCAGAGATGTCCTGAAGTCAAATATATCAGTCATTGTCAGGAACAATGTGGTAAATGAGTGGTATTTTCTTTTTAATTTCTAAGGGACATGTAATCTTTTATACTTCTGGTATATATAATACAATCAATCTTATTTCCATATGTATATTTTGTATATACAGTTCCCTTTGTTAACACCGTATTTTGAAAAACCGGACATAGTCACACGTGTATACTTCCGCTAACTGCGCCAAGTCCGTCTCTAGCTCTCCCGTCAGCTCCGTTCTCTTTATACCTCCATGGTCAGCTCCATCGGGGCCGTTTGAATGCATTAAACATAAATGTCAGTATATGGGTGCTCTACAGTTGTAGCGTCAGCCGATTCGACCACGGAGATGAGAGTGACGGCTGGCTTGACGGCTGGCTTGACCGCACGTTACCGCATTACGATAACGTTTCCCGTCCATGACAGAGTTAGCATGCAGCTTTAGTTGTGATGTATAGCTCTGCTTTTCCTGCAATGTGTGAAACCCAAAGTGTTTCTATACTTTACCGTATGTGTAGCATTTACCACTTTGGTCGTAAACACGCTCCGCCGTTTTCTGGTTTCGCCTTTGTTTTGGTTTTTAAAACGTATATGATGTCACGTCACTCAGACTACAACAATAAAAGCGGTGACTTCCCTCTACCTTCGCATAGACTCAAATTAAGCGATTATATATATTCAGACATTAAAAAATTTATTTCAAAATTATAAAAAAAATCAAACCAACATACATAAACGCGCACATACACCACTGTTTTGGGTTTGCATTTCTTAATAAATAAGAAAATGTCAAGTAAATAAATTTCCATGGCTACAAACTTGCACAAAGACACACACGAAAAACACAGAAACACACAGAAACACACAGGCAAACAGTTACACAGCAGGCCTCGGTCCGGATGCTGGCATTCTCCACAGTGATAATGGGGCTGTATCCCACTGTAATGCACAGTTCACTGTGAGGCTGGCTCGGCTCCAGATGGAGAGGCAGCGAGGAAAAGGAACAGGATGCCATAACCTCGCCTCACACAGTGGACAAGAGCCACAGCTGCAGACACACACACACACACACACACAGGCCAGAGTACCCACGCCTGCATCAACCCACATGAATGCTTGAATGCAGAAAGACAGACACATATCTACTGTATGTGTCTTCACGCAACATAGAAACAAACATGCTCAGAAACGTTTAGTTTCATGCACAGTGGGCGTTACATTCACCACAAAAAAACAACAACAACAAAACTGGTCTCAGTACACACCGACATCACACACCCTTACATAAAGTACACTTCATCAAGAGTGGTGGCTTTAATCATGCAGCTCCTCCGTCTGAAAAGAGCAGAAAGTAAATGGTGGCGTTGGAAGTGGCGGAGGAGAGTGGGAGGAGGAGAAGGTGTCGTATTTTCAGGCTCTGTGCGACAAGAAAGAGCAGAATAGCCGCGATGTGTGAGAGGATTTGTCGCTGGAAAGTAATAATGTTATTCCGCCCTGTTCTGACCTGTTTACACCAGGGAGCCAAAAAAGCCTCCTCTTTGCAGTTCTGCACCAGAGTTGGTTTAAACAAAGAGCTGCACGACACGGTCAGAGTTGGCTTTTCAGTTCTTCCGATCAGTAATTAATAACTTGTTTGAAATCGTGTTGTAATTCAAAATTCTTCCTCCAGCTGTGTCACTGATGTGACGGCAAATCTTTTTAAAGCCAAGCTAGCAGCTTTGATTTGAACCCATTGACCTCTGCAATAGAAACGGTTCTCCAGTGTCTACGTTGGTGTTTTTGCTTATTGTGATGTCATTTCTTGGAGGATCTTCAAATGCTTCATATCCCTAAAATCTGTACATCCTAAGCTATAAGGTTATATAAGTCAATGAACCATAACAATTGATAAAGGTATTGAAATTGTATAATATACAAAAATTGTAAATTTTTCATAAAATGTTACTAACTAAACTCACAAAACATACTGATCCAAAAGATTTCTAAATGTGGAAACATGACTAACACTACTAACACTATGCACATTTTTTTGTTTTTGAGATATGGTCATTTTAATGAGCAGATCGAGTGCAAAGGCGTTTTGATAGTTTCATTACAATCCACATGTAGCGTAACAACATCATCCTGAGCGTAGAGCATGATGACACGAAAGACAGAAGCCTTAGCTTTCTGTTGGTTTTTATTTTACATCGATTTAAACAGGATCACGCAGCCATTACGGGGCAATACTCAGGCGTAACGTAACGTAACGTAACGTAACGTAACGTAACGTAACGTAACGTAACGTAGCGTAACGCAACGTAACGTAACGTAACGTAACGTAACGTAACGTAGCGTAGCGTAGCGTAACGCAACGTAGCATAACGCAACGCATCGCAACGTAACGCAACGTAGCATAACGCAACGCAACGCATTGCAACGCATCGCATCGCAACGCATCGCATCGCAACGCAACGCATCACAACGCAACGCAACGCAACGCAACGCATCGTAACGCATCGCAATGCATCTCAACGCAACGTCGTTATCACATGCGCACAACACAATGACGCTAAAGACTGATGCCGTGCCATGACAATGGTTTATATTTTAGATCGATTTAAACAGGATCCTGGGGCCATTACGGGGCAATGCTCTGGCAGCCCCGCATGTCATCACCATGTTTTGTAATGTAACATAACGTGACGTAACCTGATAATTAATCTACAGTAGGTGCCACCAGAAACACAAGAGCTGCTGCTGTGATGAAGCTCAGGAAAAAAAAAGAAAGGGGAGGAGGGAGACATAAAGGATAAAGGGAGAGGAGGTGAGAGAAAGGGAGGAAGGAGAGCAGGATGAGGGAGAGGAAGAGGAAGGAGGGGTGGGGTGCAGTCTGAGTCATCGTCAAGTTACAGGCATCATCTGAGCCGAAGGGGGGAGACGAAACAACACACACACACACACACACACACACACACACTCACACACATACACACACACTTAGAGGAGAGGCAATCTTTAATGGCAGCGTCCCCTTCTCTTTCACTAACGGGGACGTGGAGTCAAACGGTCAGGGACCTTTGGGAATGGCTGTCCATATTGGAGCCTTTGACCCCTCTCTAACACACACACATATATATAAATAGCTAGGAGACCCCCAACAGTCCATTAGAGATTAAACAACTTGTTCAGTCTATGTTTCAGACTCCGGGCGTGTCTGAAAATGTCAGATTACTGCCTGCTCGTCTGCCTTCCTCTCTCTTCAACTCCTCCTCTGTGTCTCTCTATTGTTCCATTAGAGGATTAAGCACGCCGGAACCAGAGAGGAAGATGGGCGCAATTCGGAGAAAATGAAACTCAGTCCATCACCCTGCATCGAGGGGACGTTAGATGTCTAACTGGCGTACTTTACCTGCCTGCCTTCATCGCCTCTTCACATTACGGCTCTGTTATGGATTTCTATAATAGCACAACAGTTGATGAATCCACTGCGGGGCACCATGTGCAGCATGTCCTGCTAGTTCTCCTCCACATTATTGATGTAATAACTCACAATTAAATGAGTGTTCCCGTTGGCGAAGCGGAACTATGGGGATGTTTATGTTTGCACCTGTTGACTGATGACGGCAAGAGATGTACCTCGTTCTGTTGAACAGGAGTCTACAGCCATGCTGGCGGCTCTGTGAGGCTGAATTAAGGCACTGTGGTGGGGCAGAGCCGGTATGAAAGTAACACTTTTCAGATAAACGTCATTTTTAAAGATAATGTTTTTGTTGCGATCAACAACTCGCATATGTGTTCTATCAATACTAGGTGTTATTGTGTGGAACGACTTCGGTATGATTTGACTTTGATTGGATGTTGCGTTACTTTCAACCCCGTTAGTTGGGACAAAAGTAACATAACGGTATAAACTTGAATGGTTTATATTATTCTTGTTTTTATTAAAAATGTCCAACAATGTCCTCGTCAATATGTAATTGCAAACATGTTGTCCTTTTTCTTATATTATTATACAAATCAGTGCACAAGAAAAGAAATGGAGAGCGAGCCAACGAGTAAAGTCAAGAGGGAAAAACACTGAAGGCTCTTTTCATTTTCATCTTCAGCTCATCTGATCATTCCAATACACGGATATTTTCACAACAACATGGCCATCTGGAATGAAGCTAAGTGGTGAGTGAGAGTGGGGTGAAAGTGGTCGGCAAACGCCGCTTTATTTCCTGTCTGTATCATAACAGCGTCTTGTATATCCGCAGTCCTCAGACTACCGTGACCTGCTGGTGTGGAGAGTTATTTCCTCTCATGCAGGCGCAGAACGAACGCGGTAGTCGGTCGTCTTCGCGGTGTGTTGGAGTGCAACTTTTTGGCCGAGACAAAGGCGACGTGAGTCGACGCAACTGGTGGCCATCGTCGCCTCTAGTTCTTTGATGTCGGCTTGGTGTGTCCTCAGCTGAAGCTGATGGGAATGTAATTTGTTTTGCAGGTATGTGATCATAAACCAAAGTAATGGACGAATCCAAATTTGGATCCAATAATGGTGCTAGATGGTTCGCTAAGGGATCACCAAGGTTGTTGCAATTCATCCCGAGGGGAACGTGGATATCAAATTTCGTGGCAATCCATTCCTCAGTTGTTTGCCTCAAAACCACCACCATGATATCAACCAGGTCAAGGGGACCACCAAAGACAGTGGGATACGTCATCTGGAAACCATGAATGAAAATCTCATATTAATCCATCCAATAGTTGCGGAAAAATTTCCCTTAAAAACGATTAACCTGCTGGTGGCAGTAGAGGAAAAGGTCAGGGGATCATTAAAGATCAATCCTCAGGGCACCATGGATGTCTACCGAAATCATGCCAAACCATAATGTCTTACATCCTGAAGACAACATCCTCTTTCAGATACATAGTAATGTTACATAAAGAGCAGTTGCGCAGCCACTAAAGTGCCCACAATTACAGTGGAGAACAACCTCGAGGATATTGCTGCTTTCTCACCGTATGATTACTAACACATGTGAACTGAATTATTACGAGATGTAGTCGTAGTATAGCTATCTTCATGACAGATTAGCTCCTTGGTTACCGAACCACTTGCCTTAGCAACCAAAACAACTCCCAGCTCTGTCTTCTTACAGTAATTATCGGTGTGGCTGAGATGTAACCTTCATCGCCATTATTGCTTGGATTCAATTACTGCTTATGTAGTACAACCATGAAAGATCAATTTGCCGTATTATGCATCCTTGTTGTCCTCTTAATGTGAGACTAGATGCTGCGTGACGTCTTTAAAAAAGGAACATGGCTTTTCATTTCCTCATTGTGAAGATGCTTTCATTATTTCTGCCTTTTCCTGTTAATGCTGAGGTAAAAATTGACTTTCCCGCTCGATAGTTCCCCGTCTGTCCAGACCTCGTCTAAAGCACCACCAAGAGACTGTGGACAATATGAGACACAGCGCAGCGCTGTGATGACTAAGAGTTTTTTTTTTGTAATAATGGAGTGCACATACAGTAGAGTGTGAGTCAGTTAGTGTACTCCAGTATTGAGCTGCTTGGCGTGGACCGCAGGAGGCTTTCACGCTGTTAGGAAACAGCCATGAACAATTAACTGGAAATGTTAATATATTCTGAGCTGCTTCTGTCTTGAAACTGATTTACTGACACTTTTAGTATTTATTTATAAGCTAGTTATTTCACACAAATGTCATCATGGCATTTGCTAGTAAATAAAAAAACTTCAATATAGTTGTTACAAGTTCACCTTCTTGGGAAATTAAAGTCACTGTGTAGAATTAAAATAAAATAAATAAATTCCACAATTAAATTAAATTAAAATTAAAATTGTGTTTATTTTTTATTAATTCAGCTAATTTAATTTAATTAATTTAATGAACATGTTATTTCACACAAATGCAAGCAAATTAAAAATGATAACTCTTTGCTATAGTTGTTACAAGTTGGCTTTCTTGGGAAATTAAAGTCACTATGTGTAGCATTAAATTAAAATAAATAAATTCCACAATTAAATTAAATTCATAAAAACAAATTAAATTAAATTGAATTAAATTAAAATTTAAATTTATAACCACCCCCTAGTGGTACAATCAAATAAGACACAACATATGCCGTCACCATTGTAAAAGATGCTACAATCGCAAACAAATTCTCCAGATAGTGAATACTCGCGCTCATGCGACCGTGGTGTAGTCCGTTTATAGCCTAACGTTTGCTTTTTACTTCTGGCGATTACATTTACACTTAAAAAAAGTGGTTTGTGAAGATTATCTTGCTGAACAAAAGATGTAAGCATCATAAACATGAGCTTCTTTTCTGCAATAATCCAAAGCCCAATGGAAAAATCCCATTGGATTTTTGTTGAGGGTGATGCTAACTTTCTGGTCTGCCTACAAAAATCCGTCATCCCTGGAGCACTCTATTCTTTAATGATTTCATCTTTTAAACCCGACTTTACTCACAAAGCACGGCAGGCTAAAGTAGTTTTTTAAGACGATTTCCTCATGGATTGAGCAAAATGTCATTTTAGATGATTTAGAGAAGATGTTCCAAACATTGAATACTGCAAAGAAAGAAAGATATATAATGGGAACAGAGTGAAATCAAACAAAGACAAGGGCAGATGTGGCTTGTGGGCTGCTCGCTGCCCACCTCGGTTTTAGTCTCTCCAAAAAACTCGGTGAAAAAGTATTCCATTAAAGCTTCTAACCGGGCCTCTGTGCAACGGTACAATGCATTAGTGCAAGCTGCAATACCACGAGCACTAGGTGGGTACACAGGTCCCCAGAGGGTTACATAAACAACATGCACAGAGCAAGTTTGACGCCTGCATCGCATTTTATCAGTTTGAGCGGAGAGGAGGTACATGTGTGTGTGTGCGTGTACTTTGTGAATTTTTCATCTCAGTGGCGGCGGAGGTTAACCTGATTCCCGAGGCTTTTTCAACCACACATACAGTACATGAACACACACACACGACCATGAACACACTTCAGGAGGGGATGGAGGTAATACCATTAAGGCAGACAAAGGCATACTTCCTTTTCGAGATGGATGACACGGATGCTGAGACAGCTGTGTGGAGGAAAAACAAACATCAGGAAATACCAGAAAAAAAGGTGTAAAAGAAAATGTAAAGCTCAAACATGGATTTCACCATCTTGTTATTCCCGAAAATGACTACACCAACCCCAAAATCTCCCATCAAACGGTCTTTCATGAAGTACAAAAGGACAAAATTTGGTCTAATTCAGGGTGCCACAAAAAAAAAAACGACCACTCTGAATCACCTCAGCAACACCACTAAGTGTCTCATCAAGGCACTCATGGCTCATCAGAGCAACTGTTATAGACCCGTACTCTCCACCCACGCCACGAGCTTCTACATCACACACACACACACACACACACACACACACACACACACACACACACACACACACACACACACACACACACACACACACACACACACACACACACACACACACACACACACACACACACACACACACACACACACACACACAAATATCCTTCATCATCCAAAGAGCAGATGAAGAAGCGCAAACACACCAGACCCCCGACGGGCACTGCCAGCTTCTCCACGGCGCCACAGGCTGAGTCCTCGTCTGTCGCATGACAAAAACAAAAACGAGCCCAAAAATTACACACACCAGGGTTATTGCAGTTCATTTTAGTTTTACTTTTTCTTAATAGTAATACTTGCATTTTAAAGGGGACATATCATGCCAATTTTCAGGTTCATACTTGGTCAATAAACACTTTATTTTTCTCATACGGTCTGTCTGAATATACCTGTATTCACCCTCTGTCTGAAAAACTTTGTTTTAGCGCCTGTGATCGGCATGTGATCAAAAATATGGCTCACCTTTGCAAAGGTAGTTCTCAAGCTGTGGACGGTACATTCTAATGAGCCTGATGTGACATAGGAAGGGGGAGTCAATTCAGAATGGCTTGTTGAATCACATGTTTTCTGATCTAGGCAGCACACGAAAAACTTACGGGGTTGTCTTATTTTACTCCAGATACCCAAAATGTATGTGCACAAGCACTGAAAAAGTGAGTTTTTTTTTTATGATATGTCCCCTTTAACCCTTTTGAGAGCAAGCACTGTCCTGAAATGTTCTGGTATCGTGACATCACTATCCGCAAGCACCCGAATGCACTGTGTAGGTTTGTTTTTCCTAGCTTAGTGAAATTACTGGAAACAAATGACTGCGTGGAAGTTACTGCAGGAGGCTGACTGGGATGGTAAAGTAATCGTGACTTGTGCTTTTGTGTGCAGATGTAGATGAGAAGAGCATGTGAAATGCATCAGCTCGACAGACAGCACCGAGGGGGGACTCGAGGGCTTTCGCTGAGCAGCTGACTACAGTACATTCAGCATTTTGTTTTGTTTCCTACCCTAACCCAGGAAGTGGCGGAGAGATTGGTGTTTTACACTAATGTACACGCTAGTTAAAAAACAGCTGGATTCACTAGGGACTTTTTTCACAGTCAATTTGATGATTAAAACTGATGTGAGCGAGGCAGAAACAGAGTCAACACTGAGGTGACCGTTGACAGAATATCCTGTAACACCTGAAACACACACACACACACACACTGCAGAACTCCCTCACCTCTTGCTTCAATCGAATCAACTCTTCTATCAAATCCAATCAAACCCACTGAGGCGTTTCATTTCGGAGTCGAGCGGCGGAGTAGATTATGCACACGGACGAAGACAGAATGGCCTGAATCAAAGTGTGTATGCATGTGTGTGTGTGTGTGTGCATGTAAAACAGAGGGAAAAACAGTGTGTGTATTCACGTGTTTGTGCATGTGTGCGCTGCAGCCCATCTGCACTGTTGCTGTTTGTGTGGCTCTGTCCGTCTGTGTAGGCTTAGGTGTGCTGCATGTGTGTGTGTGTGTGGATCACTTCATCCATTATTCTGGCCACTGTGAAACACTGCCAGTCACACAGATTGGGTTATGAAACACTTCCACAGTTGTGTTAAAGCGTACAACACCTCCCTCCGTCCATAAAATCAACAGAATCACTCCAGTTTTGCATATAACCCACGCTAACTAGTACCTATTTACATCCTCTCACTATACCCTGCTGATGCCCCCAAAAAAAGGGAAATATGAAAACTCTGCAGCGTGATATATTTGCATGGATTCAATTACAACACGGAGCAGATAAACAGCCACAAAAGTGGAGGCAAGCATTAAATAAAAGCAGCTTTTTTGCTGGTGTAGGCGTCACTTGTAGCACGGCAACTGACCGACCGACCACGCAACCAAGCAGTCGCTGCCGGAGGGATTAAATATGTGTTTATGTGTCCATGTGGCTGCAGGCAGAGAGAGAATGGCTTAACCTTTTTGGCATTGGGGGAATTGAAAATAAATCATTGCACATGCTTCAGGTATGCAAACACAGTTAACAAGGTAAATCTCTCCTTCAGGTTAAAGGAGAAATTGTGACCAGCTGCTCATTTCCTCTTCCAGGTAACATATACATGGTTTTTGATGCTAATTTAATAGGAGGTGTCATGATTCTGTAAATCCACGATTCGACTTTCGATTTAAACCCATTGTTAGACGACGGAGTCTTGATTTGCAAAGATCAACAGATCATTGGTTTAATGCCCTGACAACGGTCATTTACATTTTCAAATTCTTCTTTAAAAAGAGAACTGAACTCCCCTTTTTTTTTTATTTAGAAAGTGTTTCAAAAATTAGACTACAACAGTCTACAATATTAAAAGCTGCATCTTTTCAAAACCAGTATCTGCGTGACCCACCTCAGAACATAATCATTACAAAAACAACACATAAATCCTTCTGCAGTGCATTATAAGTGTGCTGTAATCTACAAAAATACTGTTTTGTTGTCATGATTGTTTCTCTCCTCTGATCACTGTTTGTTGCTGAGGACGGAGGCAGAGCTTTGCACAGTCTGAGTGCGCTGAGAGATGGCACAAAAAACGTGCATGTAGGCTGAAATTCAAGAGAGCTAGGAGTAAGGAAACGTAACTAACTAACTAACTAACTAACTAAAGTCCGGTAGCTGCTAGTCTTATTCATGCAGTGTAAAATGCCACAGGCATGCAGGAAGTGCCCCGAGTATCGCAGCAAAAAGGACGGCCCACATTTCCCATCATGCCTGCCTAGTCCCGAGTGCTGGACTGAGTAGTTTAAGTTTGCGGTTTTATGTCCCAAAATGCAAATGTTACCCTAACCAGCAAATTAAATGGTACATATTCATATGGATTTGGATGATAAAACCCCCCTATAGGACCATCTGTGTTGTATCTAGAATACAGACCTTTTTTGTTAATGCAGTAGCTGACGGGAAGTAAACTCGGACCAAAGCTGTTGCCCTAGCAACAGACAGGCAATAATAAGAAATCTGTGACAGTGAATGAAAAATTGATTATAACCGGTGATGTAACTGGAAATGCGGACTTCCCCTTTAAGGCATTACTTCCTGTTTGCTGACGAGCACAGCATGCAGTGCTCTGAGGGAGCACAACACAACACTCGGTGTTTGTTATAGACATTTAGAAAAACAAGTAGGGGCGGTAAGCTTATAGCTCTGGGTGCTGGTTTCACTCCGGGGCCCAGTCTTACTTTGTCACTGTTCTCAGTATCACATCCTGTGACCCCGGTGACTGAGACGGAGTTGTCAGGCTTAGGTTTCCTATTCGGTTTCATCTGATATACAGTTGTGAGTATTAGGGCTGTACCTGAATCAGATTTTTCCTCCAAGCGAGCTCAGAGTTTAGAACAAAATACTCAACTTTTTGTTGTGCTGCCCTCCGTCGACTATCACATTAGTACAAGTTTATAACCTGTGCTATGCTGCAACACTGCTTGGCTCTGCGTACAATGATACAAGTGCAGTGATTTGACTGACAAATGAGGTTTAGCTCAAGGGCTTCTCAACTGATGATTCATATCACTGAAGTTTAGGTGGCAGCCTTTTTCAAATCCAGGTGGAGTCAAAGTCTTTGAGGCAATTATGTATTTTTACGTATTTATTCATATGGATATACTGCCCTGTCCGGTGGGCAACCTGCGAGTCTGAAAAGTGAACCAAAGTGCCTTAAACTTGCATTCTTTCTAATAGCCAGCAGGGGGCGACTCCTCTGGTTGCAAAAAGAAGTCGGATTGTATAGAAGTCTATGAGAAAATGACCCTACTTCTCACTTGATTTATTGCCTCAGTAAACATTGTAAACATGAGTTTATGGTCTCAATCGCTAGTTTCAAGTCTTCTTCAATACAGCATGATGTTCATTTAGTAAATTATGGTCCCATTTAGAATCAAATAGACCATAAAGCAGGGGATGCTTTAGGGCGTGGCTACCTTTTGATTGGCAGGTTGCTACCATGGCGTTGGTAGTTGGGAGTTGTCCGTGTTTTTGACTTACAGCTTTAACCCTTTCACAGTGTGTTTTCAGTTCATGAAAGTGAATTGTAACAGTTTGGTCGCCTAAAAAAAGACTTAGGGCTGCAACTAACGATTATTTTCATTATCGATTAATTTGCAGATTATTTTCTACAGTAGATTAATCGATTAATCTGCCTATAAATGTCTTGTTTAGTCAGTCCAAAACCCAAAGATAGTCAGTTTAATAGGATATAAAACAGAGAGAAGCAGGTAATCTCCATATTATATGCACATTTTTGCATTACAAATTATTTTAACGATTAGGAAAATAGTTGCGGATTATTTTTTTTGACGATAAACTAATGGATTTGTCGACCAACCGTTGCAGTTCTAAAATGTCTCAGTCTGGTTATACTTACTGTAGCTCCGCCCTTTCATGTTACTTCTGGTTGCAAAAAAACAAGATGGCGACGGCCAAAATGCTGAACACAAGGCTTCAAAACGGCAGTCCACAAACCAATGGGTGACGTCACGGTGTCTACATCCACTTCTTATATACAGTCTCAATATTAATAGAAAGAAATTAATATTAATAGAAAGAAAGATTGTTACCTCCGCCGAGAAGGTTATGTTTTCGGTTTGGTTTGTTTCTTGGTTTGTTTGTCTGATTGTCAACAGGATTACGGAAAAACTACTGCCCCGAGTTTCATGAAACTTGGTGGAAGGGTGTAGCATGGGCCAAGGAAGATCCCATTGCATTTTAGAGTGGATCAGAATCCCAGGGCGGATACACCCATGATGTTTCACTCATGGAAACAGCCCTTCTAGTTACATAATGTCAATGTTCCCTGCATCACCTCAAGCTTTGCATCTGTTCTGGCCTGCAGGATAACAATGCAAATTCTTTTGCTTGTTGCATGTCTAGAACATGTGTACTGTTTACTTTCAGAGAAATGTTACAGTTGAGTTAGAAGTTGGCATCTGCTCCAACAGTTTAATCTGTAAATGGATAACAGACCTGAGGAAATTGGGCGGCAGCGGAGGGCGAAGCAAACGGGCGGCCGTAGCGCACACTACAGGCAGTGATGTAACGCGGCATAACGGCGCTGACCCTCTGTAACTCAAAGCTTCCTGAGAGCCCGGCACACATATGGTGAAAGTAAACAAACGCGCAGCAGGGGGTTGTGGGAAACAAAAGGCCAGGGTAGTCTGACAGTGACATATCTGTCCCCTCTGTGTACCAGGAGGCATGTCAGAGGATCCACTGCTGCAGGAAGTGGATCCTTTCAGAGTGACAGTGAGGCTGAAAAACACGGGTTGTTTTCACGACATCCGAGTCCTTACTTTGACACCACACACGTTTCTGTTCGGTTTTCAGCATGACGTGATCTTAATTACCCAGTGTGCTGCGTTGACGTGCTTTGTTGTCAGTTCAGGCTGATACTGGGCTTTATTAGATATCCAATGTCGGCCTGTCAGTGAGGATGCAGTGGAGGTTAGCCTGGGTCTCATGATGACAAAAAGGCTTTTCTACACTGACAACAATGCAGCCCTGTAGCAAATCCTCAATCCTAACAGTAATGTATGTACCTGACAAAGCATGAATTCAGACTTTTTACACATCGGCGTCACAATGTAGTTTATTTCAGCATCCTTTAAATCCGTTTATTGCAATTAAATCACAGCACAACCTGTTTATTTTGGGTTCGTACCGCAGTAGCGACGTGTGGCTTGCTAGACACTAGGGGTGGGGAAAAAAAATCTATTATTTTTTAACAATTTTGAAATTTATTTTTTAATGCCAGTCAATATATTTGCTTCATTTGAGTCTGTATGGAGGTAGAAAGAAGTTATCGCTTTTCAATGTTGGAGTAACGTGTCATCATATCCGTTCTGTATCCGTCACCAAAACAACAGCTCGCCGCCGGATGATGTTATGAACCCAGACATGCCTGCGACTTGTTTTCCGACGTTTTGGACTTCCACAACATATACAAAGCAGCAATAGTGGTTATTTCGGTCAAACTCTTGCAATTAATGCAAGGCAAACATTTGCATTTGGTGTGAACGCAGCATAAAAATCATGTCTTAGCCCTGCTTCATTATGGGAAATAAAGATATTTTTGGGTCGTATTACCCAGCCCTATTTTTGAAAGATGAAGTCAGTTAGCCACACACTGCAATGCTGGTTTTTCCCACCATGACTAATCTGTGATGATCATACCAAATGGAAATAGATCAGATGTCGGACAGTCCAGTTTAGTCTGATCAAAGTTTCCATTCCCCATTTCCTGCGGTTGCAGAAGTGACAACACAGGACTTTCACATTTTGGGCAAACTTGAGTGAATTTATAGGTTTCAGTTTTCCAGTGAAGAGATGTTTTTCCTTGCATATTAACATGTTGAAAACAGAAGCTACAATTAAGTTTATTATGGTTATTGGGACGTCTATTCTGTTGTCTGGAATGTGTGATAATAAACAGCTTGCTGACAAGGGAGAGTCATGCAAGTCCATGCCAAAAAAAAACCCCCCAAAAAACTGACATGTTTTTCTTTTGTTTTCATTGCGTCAAGTTACACCAGTTTAACGCTGATCTTCCCGAAAACTGTGTTTGACTCAGCGCCTGTAAACAGCCAACCACAAACATTCCCCTGGCGGCGGCGGGGGGACAACCGACACCGCCGACGCACGCAGAGAGGAAGTGAACCCGAGAGAGGAAGCACAGTTCTGCTGCGCTGACCACTTTTTTTTTTTCTTTGTCCGAGAAGACGGATCGATATGTATCAGAGAGGAGACCGGCTCCCAAAAAGCTGAGTCAAGGCACACACACACACACACACACACACACACACACACACACACACACACACACACACACACACACACACACACATATATTTGTACTTGTATAATTGTGAGGACCCTGTAGCTCCTGACCACAGCTAGATGCTAAACCCCTTAAAACATCCTTAAAACCCTCAGACAGCCCTTTCTAGGAAATCCACACTTTTCAAAAAGGTCCTCATAAACCTGCAAAACTACAGATTCAATTCAGGATTACAGGGACGCTTTACTGTTGCTATCGCTTTACAAAAAGACTCTAACCTTTACTAGAATTTACCACCACTACTATAGCAGTTACTGTTCCAATAAAATAAAGTTGACTCTATCCTGCTATACTGGGGTTCGTTCAGCAGCTTGTAAAAAAGGGATGCTATGAGTGGAATGCAGCCTCACAGGAAATGAACTGACAGCTGTCATGCTGTATCACACACTGAAGTAATTGTGTGCAGTATGCGGATGGATGTACTGTATGTGTGTGTCACATGGGGTCAGAATGCAAGAGGACACTGAAAATAGTAGGGTTGAAAAAAAAAAAATCTATTCAGTTATGTATCGCAATTTTTTTTTTTTTACGATTTTGAAATAGATTTTTTTTTAATGCCAGAATCGATATATTTTCTTCATTTGAGTCTAGACGGAGGTAAAAAGAAGGTACCGCTTTCATTGTTGTAGTCACGTGACATCATATCCGTATCCGTCAACCGATACAAACCACAGCTGGCCGCAGCGAGGAAGTACAAAACAGCGGAGGTTCCGCGCGGATACAACTTCACAATTTAAATACATACATGCTGAAAATCAAATATTTAAATGTATTAGTTTAGATTTTTCTAAATAAATACATCAGGAAGGAAGTTAAATAACGCTCCAAACTTGCGCTAACCTCTCCAAAATCCGACAGCCGCTATTCTGTCTTTCAGAGGTGGTAGCGGGCTCAGTATTAAAGCTAGAGTGAAGATACCATACCACTGGTACTGGATTAACTCAAACTATCCCTTTAATGCATTTCTACGTTTTATATTCTACATTGAGTCGGAGCAAAAACAACTGGCCTAAAAAAGCAAAAAATATAATAGGAATACTTTTATAACACCATCAGGGGATTAAAACACAGACAATGGAGGGATATTAGGTGATATAAACCAGCTAATGGTGAGGGAGAGGAGTGCTAGTCAGTCGCCCCCACCACTCCCAACACATACAGGCAGGCCAGACACATCCATTCATAAAAGACCCACCCCTTCCCCTTCCCCTTCCCCATCCGCTCACACACACACACACACACACACACACACAGCCATTCGGGACCGTCACAGGTGGTCGCCGGCAGTTTATTATCGCCTCTGACTGAGTTTTGTGTGGGTTTAGAGGCAGAACATTTCTGATAATCAAATGAAATACAAGATATATGACCCAGTTAAAGCATCACAGACAACATATATATAAATATTATATATAAAATGATGTAACTTATTCAATTCGATATATGATAACATCACTAAATCAAGTGCCAATGAACGGGGGAGCATTATGGAAATATTTGGCTGGGAAGTAATGAAAAGGACATTGGATCCGTGAACGCCTCCAGCAGACACTAAAATCCAATCCAATTAGTCTAATCAATGGTGTGTTAAAAGCCCTCTTGGGAAATGGGAAATTCCCCAACTTGCCACTTATAACAGTCAAGTTCATGACATGAGTCGTGTCAACAAGGTGTTGCACATTTTCACATGGCTTGTTAAGATAAATAAGTGGCCATCACAAAACACTTCTATTTTCAATATTATATATATATATATATATATATATATATATATAATATTTGCTCAAATATTTTGGAAATAACAGGAAGAAACTTCCAGTGTCCAAATTTGTCTTTTAGAATGAATTTCACCCACAAAATAAATGTGTACATTTCTATATCCATAAGGACCATGAACGCCCCGTTTCCTCAACTTTCGACCTATTTGATGCCAGATACCTAACTCGCGGGAACGAGATACCTAACTCGAGGGAACGAGTTACCTAACTCGAGGGAACGAGATACTAACTCGAGAGAACGAGATACCTAACTCGAGGGAACGAGTTACCTAACTCGAGGGAACGAGATACTAACTCGAGGGAATGAGATACCTAACTCGAGGGAACGAGTTACCTAACTCGAGGGAACGAGTTACCTAACTCGAGGGAACGAGATACTAACTCGAGGGAACGAGATACTAACTCGCGGGAACGAGATACCTAACTCGAGGGAACGAGTTACCTAACTCGAAGGAACGAGATACTAACTCGCGGGAACGAGATACCTAACTCGAGGGAACGAGATACTAACTCGAGGGAACGAGATACTAACTCGAAGGAGCGAGATACTAACTCGCGGGAACGAGATACCTAACTCGAGGGAATGAGTTACCTAACTCGAGGGAACGAGTTACCTAACTCGAGGGAACGAGATACTAACTCGAGGGAACGAGATACTAACTCGCGGGAACGAGATACCTAACTCGAGGGAACGAGTTACCTAACTCGAAGGAACGAGATACTAACTCGCGGGAACGAGATACCTAACTCGAGGGAACGAGATACTAACTCGAGGGAACGAGATACTAACTCGAAGGAGCGAGATACTAACTCGCGGGAACGAGATACCTAACTCGAGGGAACGAGTTACCTAACTCGAGGGAACGAGTTACCTAACTCGAGGGAACGAGATACTAACTCGAAGGAGCGAGATACTAACTCGAGGGAACGAGTTACCTAACTCGAGGGAACGAGATACTAACTCGAAGGAGCGAGATACTAACTCGCGGGAACGAGATACCTAACTCGAGGGAACGAGATACTAACTCGAGGGAACGAGATACTAACTCGAAGGAGCGAGATACTAACTCGCGGGAACGAGATACCTAACTCGAGGGAACGAGTTACCTAACTCGAGGGAACGAGATACTAACTCGAAGGAGCGAGATACTAACTCGAGGGAACGAGTTACCTAACTCGAGGGAACGAGTTACCTAACTCGAAGGAACGAGTTACCTAACTCGAGGGAACGAGATACTAACTCGAAGGAGCGAGATACTAACTCGAGGGAACGAGTTACCTAACTCGAGGGAACGAGTTACCTAACTCGAGGGAACGAGTTACCTAACTCGAGGGAACGAGATACTAACTCGAAGGAGCGAGATACTAACTCGCGGGAACGAGATACCTAACTCGAGGGAACGAGTTACCTAACTCGAGGGAACGAGATACTAACTCGAAGGAGCGAGATACCTAACTCGAGGGAACGAGATACTAACTCGAAGGAGCGAGATACTAACTCGCGGGAACGAGATACCTAACTCGAGGGAACGAGTTACCTAACTCGAGGGAACGAGATACTAACTCGAGGGAACGAGATACTAACTCGAGGGAACGAGATACTAACTCGAGCCACTTAACAGTCAAGTTCATGACATGAGTCGTGTCAACAAGGCGTTGCACATTTTCACATGGCTTGTTAGATAAATGTGGCCACAAAACACTTCTATTTTCAATTTTTTTCTTTTATTATTTATATCTATATATATAATTTTTGCTCAAATATTTTGGAAATAACAGGAAGAAACTTCCAGTGTCCCAAAATGTCTGTTAGAATGAATTTCACCCACAAAATAAATACATTTCTATATCCATAAGGACCATGAACGCCCCATTCCCTCAACTTTGGACCAATTTGATGCCAAAACAAGCCAGAAAAACTACATTTTACAGGCTGACTGTGAAGCAGTCTCTCTCACACACACACACACACACACAGTCATCATGTAATGGTATGCAAGGAGAGAAATGATCCATATATCCATGAATGGAGGAGCAGCACAGTCCAATTCATGAACTACACCCTGCATGGTTTTGTCTTAAAGAAATGGCCTCACCAAAAGAAAGAAAGAGGTTTGCAGAGTTAAAAACCAGAGATGTACTCACCCCAAAGCTCAGCAGATATGAGTCAGCTACAGACAGGAGACAGAGGAGAGAGAGATGAGGGAGTCTGCAGGAAGATAATCTCCCCTGGATGTCACAGAAAGCTGCAGCTCTGTGAGAGAGACAGAGAGAAGGATAGACGTGCTGCAGGAGAAGGAAAGAAAAAGTCCAATCCTTTTAGTCACTTTCTGCAGGTTTCAGTGATGGATTTGAGTCTATGTCATCAGAGGTGGAGGGGCCGTGAAGGGGACACAGGTGAGACGAGCTGTCAGTCAGTCAGTCAGGTGTTTGCAGGTAATAAAAGAGAGAAATAGAGGAGGAGGGTCGTGATTCCGCTCTCCGTCCGTCTGCTCTGCTGCTCTGCTCAGTCACCGGCTGGCTGCTGAAACGTGGAAACGCCTTTTCCTCTCTCTCTCTCTCTCTCGGTCACAGTTAAGCACGCTGTCTGATTCGTGCAGAGATCGTCTATTGCAAACAGAGGATCACTCTCTCTCAATATAAACCACTCAATGACTTATGATGGTGTATTATAAGGGCCACATTGAAGGGAAAAACAAATCTATAGAGATTTCAAGAATAAAGTCAAAATATTACGAAAAAAAAGTTGTAATTTAATGAGAATAAAGTCATACTATTTCAAGGGGAAAAAAAGTAATATTATGAGAATAAAGTCATAACTTTACAAGAAGAAAAGTCATAATATTAAGAAAAAAAGTTGTAATTTAATGAGAATAAAGTCATACTATTTCAAGGAAAAAAGTCATAATATTACGAGAATAAAGTCATAACTTTACGAGAAAAAAAGTCGTAATATTAAAAAAAAGTTGTAATTTAATGAGGATAAAGTCATACTATTTCAAAGAAAAAATTTGTAATATAACAAGAATAAAGTCACAACTTTACGAGAAAAAAGTCGTAATATTATGAGAATAAAGTCATAACTTTACGAGAAAAAAGTCGTAATATTACGAGAATAAAGTCATAACTTTACGAGAATAAAAGAAAATAACATGTAAAACTTATACTACTATACATATATATATATATACTAATATTATGACTTTATTCTCGAAATCTCAGATTTTTTTTTTTTTCCTCAATGTGGCCTTAATACTCTGTTGTGCCGTCGTACCATAGACCTACAACAATGATAAATAAAAATGAAAATGTAAACAAAAAAACAGTTATTCATTTCCATTTTTATAAATCCACAGGGAGCCACTGGAGAGGGGCAAAAGAACCACAGGTTGCAGACCCCTGTCATAGACGAACATAACGTACCGATATGTACAGGCTGTCCCCAGCGTGGATGCATGAAAACAAGCTGCCACAGTCAAAAAGAGCAGGCTTGAAGCTGGTTTACCAACTGGGTAAAGTGGGCAACTGCCCCAGACTCCAGGACCCCAAAGAGCCGGTTTACTACACGTCAACTGGTTTTGGTAATTTTTTAGCACCATCAATCTTTTTTTAATTGATCAACTTTCATCAACATTACACACTCAAAAACTGAGCAATTTTATTATCTTCGTTCAGTCATTTTCCAGTGTGACCACACTACATGCAAAACCTACTGAGCGTCAGTATGCAGTATAGTATGGAACTGGGATGCAACCACTGTTTTAGACAGCAGTGCACAATGCCATAAGCTGCATATTCTGCACGGAGCCGGCCAAGCTGTAAATTTATTAATCAAAGTGTTGTGTATCAAACTCATTTGGCCTGTGATCAACTTCCTGCAAATGCCAAAAAAAAAAAAAATGGAGCAGGAAAGGGAGATGGACACATTGATGGTCAGCAAAAGTGAAAACAATTGCTGGCAATTTGGCCACATGCAGAGATGGCACAAGAGATGGCACCTCATCAAAATAATGTCTGCTATTGAAATCCGCAAGAAAGATGAATAAAAAAACAACAAGAACGTGCTACTCATGACACTGTTGCCAACTGCCAATAGACTTTAACTGAGCCCACTGGTGGGCCTCAGAGCACCACCTAGTGGGGTGCGGATCTACTACCAACTGGTTAGATTAACCTCTTCAAAATCTGACGGCCCCTATTCTGTTTTTCAGAGGTCGTAGCGGGCTCAGTTTTAAAGCTAGAGTGAAGATACTGGCATCATATGAAACTAGAAAACCAAGGAATCCATTGGTCACAACCATGTTATACTAGCTTGTTGGGAAGGAAGCTAAATAACGCTCCAAAGTTAAGCAACATTTTGGCGAGGAAAAGCTGGCATGGCCTTTTTCAAAGGGGTCCCTTGACCTCTGACCTCAAGATATGTGAATGAAAATGGGGTCTATGGGTACCCACGAGTCTCCCCTTTACAGACATATATGTCTCGGATGCATTGACACAAAATGTAGCTGGTTTTTAAATGAAAAATTGATGTTGGAGGCAACCCTACACCAGTAAAAGCTCCAAAGCGTGTGGCGAGGAAATTGGACCCTGAATAGTTTGGATTTACAATGGCAGGCAGTGATGGGGGAGATTAAGCTGACTATTTATGTTGGTCATTACACTTGACGGTGGCATAACACAAATTTATAGCCCAGTTTGTCATTTATTTGGGAAGGTAGTCGTCGGAAATTTTCAGAAACAGTCAGAAGTGGGCCTCAAGTTACAGAAGGATGACAACCCAAATTATGTTTTATCATTCATACATTTCTCTGAGCAGCGTTTACCGTATATTCGGAGGTTGCATCCCAAAATGCATTGGGAGGACAGTGGGGTGAGGCATTTGGTCTTCAGAAAAAAGAACAAAGTGAGAGCTCTTCCGGTCTCGCTCCCTCCTGATTCAGGCTTTTTCTCAGACACTGACACACACTCAGACACACACACACACTTGCACACACACATTTTTCAAAGCTGATGTCACCGCGCTATCCGGTCCACAAATCCCTCCTCCTGTTTCTTTCTCTCCATCACAACACGATCCAAAACACCACCACCACCACCCTCTAAACCCCATCCCCACCCTCGAGCCCCAACTCCATTCTTTCAAAAAGTGACAGTGAGCCAACAGGAGCTGTGCTGCTGGGTGTTGATCCCTCAAATGAAGTTAAATCATCCATCACTTTCTCTTGTTTGTTGCCCTGCAGCACAATTAGAATGGATACAAGTAGGAAAACAGGCCTGTACTCATTTAGAATGAGAGTTTCTTCAGATTTCTAAGAGGTACAGTAGGAAATATGCAGCCTGCTGTCAAAAAAATGTCTTAGAGGTCACCAAAATGTCAACATTATGCTTTGTTCATTGAGTGCAACACAAAACTGGAGTCAAATGCCTTGTACGTGTGCACATACTTGGCCAATGAAGCGTCTGATTCTGAAAAGAGCTACAATAAGAGCAGGACTTTCTGTACTTTCTATAATGCTCTAACTTGCGTGGTTGTTTACTGTTGATGTTCCAGTTTGCAAAAATGTGCAGACAGTTGCAGCACTAGTTACTGTCTTAAAGGGATAGTTTGAATGTTTTGAAGTGGGGTTGTATGAGGTGAGGAGAAACAGACTGGACTCCCAGCACAGGAGCAAAGTGATGTACTGCTGTGGACGGAGGCAGCATTAAAACGTATTTTAGCCACCTAAAAGAAAGGAACTGAAGCCGTTACCTTTGCTCTCGCCAAAGCAACCAGACTCCATTGAGTAATTTTACCTCAAAGAACTTTGGTGAATCTGAACTAACCAAAGTCACACAATAGGCAGCGGTAGACCAGCAACCCCCGTGTTCTGCGAGGTAAAATTACTGTTTTTTTCAATGGAGTCTGGTGGCTTTGGCGAGAGCGTAGATGGATACAACGACTTCAGCTCTCCGTCAGAAAGGGCTGTCTGATGGCAAGTTAAAGTGGTAAAAACATTCTACATAGCGTACACTTGAACTGATATCGATTTTTTTAGTTGGCTAAAATTCGTTTTGCTGCTGCCCCCCGTCCACAGCAGTACATTGCTTTGGTTCTGTGCGGTAACTCCTGTCTGCTTTCCCGAAACTGGGGGTGTGCCTACCGTCATCTACTGTAGGTAATACACTGACTATAGATAAGTACCTCATACAACCATGGATGTATTAAGAGAATTGGATACAGTGTTGGAGGCGAGGCCCCGTTATGAGAGTTGCTCAGTAGCGCATGGTGCCGAAATGGCTCGACTCCCGACTGGAAAAGTACCCGGATCTTCGGGCGATCTTGCTCATCCATTGGGCCCATGGAGCAGGCGTAGTAGTGTCCGCTCAGTCACTATCCAAGTGTTTGTACCGGGAAGTTGACTCACCTCCAAAAGAAATTATCTGCTGAGTTACAGACGTCTCTCTCCCAATGTAAGTCTATGGGGAAAAGACTTTTTGGGCCCAATGGCATCATGTGACGGACACGGAAGTTGTAGTACCGCCGTTCGGCCACTAGGAAAATTGCATACAACCCCACTTCAAAACACCCAAACTATCCCTTTAATATAAAGCAAGGTAAGCCAGCCATAAAGTCAGTGGTCTACGACTAAACAACTTATACTGATTTTTTTGTTGCTGGAAATATCTTGATTTTGTTTTTGTAGATTTTGTCCTTGAAAAGGTCCATTTCTTCCTCCATTGTATCTACAAAATTCTTCAAAAATCGCTCATACGTGGGTGTGAAGTGCCCAGCTGCTGTAGCTCTTGCGAACAGTCTTTAAAGTGTAACTTAAACCCCGGCCGGACGTTCACAGGTGTTGGAGACCAAAAGCCACACATGAAGCCACTGAAAGAAATGGTCCTGCTTGCACAGAGCTAATGACTCCTAATAGTTACACATATACCACAGGCGTGTGTGAATGTTTCCTTTCATTTGTAAGTAGGCTTTATAAATTGTCACTAAGGTCCGACGATCCAAACAGATAATATGAATACAATTCTAAAAAAAAAGAAGTATATTTTAAAGTACAGAACGCCTGTGTTGAAGTCTTTTTGATCTTTCATACTATTTCTCCCGTTTTCCTTTCAGTTTGATCTGTGAATGGTTTTGAAATGAGTCACTCCAAACGCTATTTTGTGGTGTGGAAATTTTCCTAAAATTTGCGGTGCAATCTCATGACCTTCAGTCTTTGAAACTGCGCTTCATTCCACATCAGAAATGGAGTTGCGACTTTGTAGTTGGTCTATAACTCATGATGAGACGCATCCTCAAACCTTTGGATATGAATTAGACTTTTGTTGTGAGGTCTGTGACCCGGAGGCGAGGAAGAAGTCTCCCTTTTAAACACAAGAACAGACACATCCTCTAGCATCTACACACACATGCTCTTCAGAAAGCATCCAACGCTTATGACTATGTCTGATTTTATCATATGATATTGACTCAATTCAATAGACATTTAGCAAACAGTAGCAGACAAGCTGAATTTTTTAGACGCAGATAAACTATGATGTGTTTATGCAACTATTACATTCAGCTCAGTATAGGCCTATGAAAGCACTGTTTATAAGGTTAAAAGCTCAGCGGCCAACTGCTTGCGACTGAGTTCTCACATCATGATCATTTCTGTTGGCATTCGCTGCCTCTTAGTCAGCTTTTCATGAGGAAGTGATGTCACTACGGTCATTAGTTCAATTTGAAGATCTGGGACTCAGTGTTTCCCACAGGATCTTGTGAGACTGTGGTGGGTGGATCTTGGACCCTGGGGGGGTTCGGGGGTCATGCTCCCCCAGAAGAAAATTTTGTACGTTTTAAAGTTAAATGCATCAATCTGGTGCACTTTGAGAGCAAAATGAAGAGGCTACATCTATGAAGAACTTTGTGCAAATTCGTGCTCTAGTACTGGTGGAATGTTACTAAGTACATTTACTCAAGTACCGTACTTAAGTACAGTTTTGAGGTACTTTTATGTAACTTTATACTTCTACTCTACCACGTCTCAGAGGGAAATATTGTACTTTTTACTTCAATACATTACCGCCATATGCGGTGGTGCCGCTCTAGGGTTAGGGTTAGGGTTCAGGTTCTCAGGGGGTTGAACCCTAAGCCCTGTAAATTGCAACACACATCAGACATCACAGAGGTAGATAACGGTATTTATTATAATATAAATAAACAAATGGTTCCTGATATTGTTGGCTTCGGAGTGTTTACAATTTAGTACAATTTACACTTTTATTAAGAAATAAGTGCAGCCAGGCAGAGGAAAAAGTGTGAGAAAGAGAGTTATAGGGGTGAAAAGTGTATTTCTTTCTTTCTTTCTTCATTTGTTACCTCAATGCAGAAAATGAGGAAGGGCACCTACCGTCATTTTTAAAAAAAAAAAAAAATTTTAATTTTTTTTTTTAGAGGGCAACTGCCTATATGGCCTATCCCTACTAAATATATTTAGTAAAAGGTATCCAATTAAATATTGCGAATGCTGCTGAACACAACGACCATTGCAGCTTCTCACAGTCTAAATTTTGCTCCACCTGTGACCAGCTAAATGAGATGGAGCCCTCTCACCGACTGGTTTCACTGAAACAATAGGCACATTGTTGTTAATGAATGCAAATAAGTGCACAGTCATTTGCATTGGAGCAACAGAAAATGCTCTTTGGATTCACATCGGCACAGATGCAGAGGCATACTTACCTATGTGTACAAATCTAAACTGGACTATTTTGCTTTCTTTATGGCTGTAATGTAATAGATACATTTCACATGAGAGGCTTAGCTTCCGTTTTGTTTTTATAATTGATAAAAAGAAATGCCAACTTTTGGCAAAAGCGAATACATCACCAAAAGGAAAATGAAGTGAAAAACAACCTGTTTTTCAAACTTCGCATGTCAGATATTCAAATAGCTCCCAGTGGGTGATGCATGAGTCAGTTGATGATCTCTGGCTGCCTGGGAGGCCATATGTTGATTAGCATGCTGGGATTTATGGAAATGTTCTCAAGATTACAGACAAGAGATCAACGACTCTGTCTTGTCGCCGAGAACAATGACTGAACACGGTTAGCGTCTATAATTTAATTTCTATGTCTCTAAAAGATGTAAAATGGTCTCTGTTGTGGAACTCTGCAACAGTATTACTGCTAACATTGGTACATTTGTACAGGCTTGCTTTAGTGACAAAAAGCGTTCACACTTTTGAAAGGGAAGTGGGAAAAAAGGGCACGTTACGGTGAAGAAAACACTGCCACAGTATGGAGCAAATAATCCATTAGCCAGTCCATAAGAGTCTCACAACATGCTCAGTTCACAAAGGACCAAATCAAAATCTCTTACTACCCATTTGAGTACTTTTCTTTAAACCCTTCAGTGAAGGCGTTCTGGTCGGTACAAACACGTCTTTGTTCAAAACCCACAGATTCAAATATGTATCAAATGATACACAAGACATCTGGAATACTTTGATTTACGTTACGTTTGAGTTACGCTGATGACGTGTTAATTTATGTACTTATTTCAAGCCAAACCATGATGATTTCCAAAACCTTACTAAGTGGTTTTGTTGCCTAAACCTAACTGCAGATGTTACTGTAAAAAAGCCTAAAATGCATCATCGTGACACGCCGAATGTCTTTGTAATGTCGTTGCTATTTATACGCCTTCCTGTAAGATCGGCTTTGTTAGTGCGTTTGCATCCTGGGGAATGTGGAAGTGGCTGTCCTAACTGACAAACGGGATCCAGATCAAATACAAAGCCGAGCCCTCTCTCTCTCTCTCTCTCTCTCTCTCTCTCTCTCTATGCGACATGTAAATCTGAGTTTGGGTTAAACCACATTTTAACATTTGTGTTTTCTCCCCAGAGCAGACTGAAATAAGGAAGTTCTTGTTTTCTCATCACAACACCGGCTTTTTTATAGGAGAGAAGAAAGACAGAGAAAGGAAGTTCTCCTAAACAAAACAACTCAGCTGGAGAGAAAGGAAGGAGGGAGAGAAGGACAGAAGAGAGAGAGAGAGAGAGAGAGAGATAAAAAGAGGAAAAGGATGGAGAAAGAGAAGGCTGGAAGGATGGAGGAACAACAAAAAGAGAGCTCAACAGAGACTGTTGTGTCACCGTGTGTGAATGTGCTTATTGAAGGGGATGAGTCAGTGGAAAGAAACAATGAAAATGCAGAGTCACTGCGCCTTTCATTCTAATCTCTTATTCTGCTGCTCTTACATCTGTTTTTTTTTTCTGTTGATTAAAGGCTTCATTCACATTTCAGCTGAATGCTTCCTAATTTGGGATTTTTATCGTCACACTGTGACGGGGGTCTGGTGTTTGTTAAATCAGTGTGAACGCGTTACAAGGAGTCATATGTTCCTTTTTCTCATATAGTTCAGGTGGAGCTGAAAAAATACTCTTGAGTGTTTATAACCTATATTTGTCATAAATTCAGTCGTGTCCCAGGGATTTGGGGGTGGGGGGGGGGGGTGGATGTTGGGTTTTTAGCAACCTGTTACCATGTTTAGCTTTTTGGTTGAAATCAGTCGTGTAGTCAATATGTTGATGTCCAGGCCTCAGTTCCAGTATGTCAAATCACATGCTCTTTATGGCCTCATATAATGGTGTATTTTTCGGAAAAGTCAACATTTTTCTGACAGTCACTTTCAACAACACGTGATGCACGTGTCAATTTCCGCTCCAGTCTTTTCAAAATAAAAGTACTTATTTAATTTTAGAAAATAGATCGACTTGGTTAGGCTTAGGCAACAAAACAAAACTACTTAGTTAGGTTTAGGAAAAGATAAAATAACTAAAAGTATCGCAAGTTACGTGGCAAATAAATCAACTTTGACTTTGTTTCACACGGGACACAAACACCGGTCTCCTGGACGAAAGCCCTTTGTTTTTAGACCCATCCATCCACCCCGACCTCCTCCCTACGCGGCGTTTGTCGCTCTTTATAGTTCCTGGTTCACAATTACATGGATTACATACAAATTGATTTTGTGCTGACCATTACGAAAAAAATTTGAAATTAATTTCTACGTACACGAATCAATACATTTCGTGACTATTTCACAAACATGCTGTGTGACTGGGCTGGATATAAAGCGCACACGGTGTGTTGTTAATGGGTTCCAACATGCAACACCATCCGTCTGGCACTTTGTCGCAGAAGTACAGAGCTTCGTCTTTCCATCCGTCTTCCTTCCAGCAGGTGTCTTTTGTCATTTATCATTCTGCCATCTCGCCTGCCTGCAGTCATCACTCACTGCCTGTCTGTGCTATTTTTTTTAATCCTCCCTTATGGACATTTTCTCCCTTTACACACTCAAACTTGGAGGGTGCTCACCCGTGTTTTCATCTAATCTTTGTTCGCCATCTTTCCCGTTGTCATCCCCCCAGCCTCTCTTTCACTTCCCCTCGCCCTTCCAACATGATGACACCGACTCTGCGGCAGAAATTAAAGGCCGAGGTCTAATCACCAACAGCACTAAGTGCAGGCCAGAAGCTCAGGGCATCAGACCCCATTATAAACACGGAGACAGTCGGCTCAGAGTGGTAATGACAAACCGCACAAAGCAGCCTGTTGATGACAGAGAGACTAACCCTGCCCTGCCTTGTTAAACCATGACTCCAGTTAATGCTTTCTGCTGTGCTTGCCTCTGTGATTAAATAACAAAAGCACTACTATTATTATGAATATTAAAAAAAAATCATAGTTATTATTATGCCCTTTTTAAATTGTTGCAATTACGGTTCACAATTACCAGACAACAGGTGTGAACGTGTTGCTTTGAGGGCTTTAAATGGCCCCTCAAGTAAAGGATAATTTGTGGTAGTTTTTTCATAGTTTAACCGTATAACTGTAGCCCCACGTTTCTGATGAAGCCCGATAAGGTTGAGTGAGTTTCAATATAAAAAATCCTGCCTTTTAAAATGATCGTCACGAATCAAGATCCAAATCTCCTCGGGGTGACTTGAGTCATTCAGCGCTTTGTTTGGCCTCCTCCTGAAATACATCAGCCTCGTCTAAATGTGTCAGGCGGTCGTGACTCCTCTGCGTGGTTTTGCTAATTGCATCCCGGTGATGTTGTCTGGTGCTGTGATGAGCAACGACTGAATAAACCTAAAAGGATTCTTATATTTGTACCATGTCCCAAAAAGGGCTCATCACACATATTACACTGTATGACACATTTTTATTAAAGGTGCTCTATACGATATTCAGAGCATTAATATAGCAGCAAACGACATTTGCTGTGTAAAGATATAGAAGAGTAATGTCTAACTGGTACCAACCATTGGTACCAACCATGTCAAACTAGCTTGTTGCGAAGGAGGCTAAATAACGCTCCAAACTTGTGCTCAATTTTAGCGAGGAAAAACTGGCATGGCCATTTTCAAAGGGGTCCCTTGACCTCTGACCTCAAGAGATGTGAATGAAAATGGGTTCTATGGGTACCCACGAGTCTCCCCTTTACAGACATGCCCACTTTATGATAATCACATGCAGATTGGGGCAAGTAGTCATAGTCAAGTCAGCACACTGACAGCTGTTGTTGCCTGTTAGGCTGCAGTTTGCCATGTTATGATTTCAGTATATTTTTTATGCTAGATGCAGTACCTGTGAGGGTTTCTGGACAATATGTGTCATTGTTTTGTGTTGTTAATTGATTTTCAATAATAAATATGTACATACATTAGCATAAAGCAGCATATTTGCCCACTCCCATGTTGATAAGAGTATTAAATACGTGAAAAATCTCCCTTTAAGGTACATTTTGAACTGCTAAAAAATGTGCGATGAATTTGCGATTAATCGTGATGAACTATTGTAATGAATTGACAACCTTAGTTTAGCACCTTTAACATGACAATAATGGCAAATTCAGGCAACGGCGAAGTCACTGCAATAATTAAATTTTTCTGCAGCCGGGAGGCATATTCATGTGTTTCAGGCGGGAATATGTTCTTTGTAACACAGGTCAACATGTCACAGGAGTCACAGGATCTGTTCATTGATTGGCTGCGGGTCCTCTCTGGCTGCCCTTCGCTGCTAAAAGTTAAACTTTTCCCAACTTTATTTTACCTGCAATTCGCCGTAGAATCAAATGGCCGCCGCAGCTTTTCATAGGCACCGCATGGCAGCTCGCCGCGGGCCGCACTTCGCCGCTGCTCTGGTGTGAAGTCTGCGTAAGGTAAATCGTTTTGGGGTTTCTCTTTCATTGTCATCAGGCTGATTGCCAGTCTTCCTGGGATCTTTATTCATCTTGATGAACTCTCCCGCTGTGCACATTCACATCACTTGTTTCAACACTTCTTTTTTCTCCCCGGGCCATTTTGGTATTTATGATTTGTGCCTCTGCTTCCACCGTTTCACTGCTGTCAGACACAGCTGCAATAGGCCAGGTCTGGGTTAGACATCCTCACAATGATAACTGGTCTAAATTACCAGCAGGTCCTTAATTATACCATCCCCACAAGGCCTGTTAGCCAGGGCACAATTACAATTGGCAATTACGGCCTAAAAGGGTTGTCACCTTAGGTGTTGCTCAGAAACCTGCAGAGGTATTGATTACAGCTCATTAATCACAACCACCAAATGACTGCTGCTCTGTGTGGGGGGGGGGGGGGGGGGGGGGGGGGAAGGGTGAAACTGATGGGAAAATAATGTGCATTATTCAACTTGTTGTAAAAAGAAGTGGATTTCTTTGTCTTGAAGCACGTGTCTGTTTCAGTGGCTCGGCAGGCTGCGCGCGGTTTGAAGGGATTTATAGGAAGGAAAAGAGTCTCAATGCTAATTTGAGACAAAATGAGAAAGATTATTGTAAATCTGGACGACTAAGCAAGGCAGGCTTTGCTAAAGATCCAACACTCAAGAAATGATCCAGGCAAGCTGAAATTAAAGAATCTTGCAAAAAAAAAAACTCTGTAAAAGGTAAATACACTCAAATTCAAAGTGCTTTTTAAAAAAACATTTTCAAACATGTCCTATTCCTGATCTGGGCCTTGAAGTCCAAAATAAAACAGAAGAAAGAAAAGTAAAGTGTAATAAAATCAGTGTTAACAGTCAGTGGTGGAGGAAGTATTCAGATCCTTTACTTAAAGTTACTTTGAGGAACTTTTAACTGGTCGTGAAAGAGTCGCAATTTAATACTGATGCCTCTATATGACCTACATAAGTAAACAGACCATCAGCGAGAAGATTGTCTATTTCTATATAGTTATTCTTAATGTACTGTGTACTTATTATAGTAAGCAAGGCAATATTTTGTGTTTTTTCTTTTATCTAATTCGACCTCATTTTAGAAAAACTGTCATAACCCTGCTATCTAGCAGTCGGGGTTTAAACACAACACAAAATGAGCCATTGTTTGCGCCACAAATCTTGTCATGTAAACTAGTATTTCAACATCGATAGTGTTTTTGAGAATCAATATTTTCTTACACCCCTAATAATCAGGAAAATGTACTTGTATTAAAATAAAATTAATCGATGCAGAAAATGACTGTTATACTATTATATATTATATCTTTAGATTATTACCCATGCAATAATGTAAAAGCTGTTGCAGCTGTTGAGGTAGAGCTAACAATTTTTTTGGGACTGCAGCTAATGATTATTTTACATTATGGATTAATCTGCTGATTATTTTCTCCATTTATCGACTGATTGTTTGCTTTGTAAAAATCTTTTCTTTTTTTTTTTTTATATTTCAAAATAAAAGCAGTAAATCTTCACATTTGTGAAGCTGGAACCCCAAAATGTTTTTTGCATGAAAATTGACCTGTGGAATAGTAGTTATGCTGTTGCAACAGGTTTCTAGCTTGGTGCAGACTGGAACTCATCAAAGCGTGCAGTGTCTGAAAATCAGACTAATGCACCAGACAGAATGTTGATGTTGGACGAATCTGCAAATCCCGCATTATGGTCAATGATTTATTCAGATAATATCAACTCATGGCCACAGTTTCCCTGATTTTCACATGCCATAAAAAAAAAAAGATGGGCTCTGTCCCTCAGATTGAACGACCATCTGCTTCAGTCTCTTGATGATAAACAGGTTAAACCTCTTGACTCTGCCTCGAACATTTTCCCCTCACTGTCTCTATATCACACATTTACACAGCTCACACATACACTTACTACAGCACATACACCCATCCTACACACACCAACTGTTCGGTCTGAAGCTTGATCAGTCAGTCTGTCAGGTTTTCGGTTACTAAGCAACATCTCATCCTCCAACTGTCAAAGAGTCTTTTCATATTGACATTTTTGAGAGAGACTAAATAGTCTCGCAGTATTGGCAATAGTCGCTAGAGTCAGAAATTAGCTTCCGTTCCAGGCACAGATTCCTTTAAATATTCATAAAATGAGCAGTTAAGGCCCCAAAAATACCCCCTGATTAGGAGTTCGCTTTCTTTGCATTTCACTATGTTCACATTTTCTTCACCACCGACTTGTCAAATATTCATGGTGGATGCATGTGGGCCAACGTGGGTGATGTGTGAGGAAAGTAAAAAATGGTAGGAAATCAAGTAAGCAGCCTGAAGCAGTTGGAAATGTTGGCAGCACACAGCCACGCTAAAACCACCACGTCAACAAAATAAAAATTACAAGGCAACTGTTAACATGATGCATTACAGGAGTAATGTCAGTTTCTTTATTTTTTTTTTTAGATATTTTTCATTTTTTAAATAACAGAAGTGCAAAAATACACGATGGAAGGAATAAAAGATACAAAAAAAATGGTGCAGTTAAAGCCTTCTTTTAAAGGTATTATGTAAGGGATAATGTACAATACTGTCATTGTTGATGCAGGACATTCTCCCACTTATTGCTACTTATGATTAAAGCACTGTACTTGTACTTCACATGAGTATTTCCATTTTATACTACTTTTTCTTTTGCATTTTTTCCACACAAAAAAATCAAAAGATTATAGAGAATCTTTTTTTTCTTCTCTCTTCTCCCATTAATCATCTCACGACCGCTCATATTTATCTTGTGACCGTTTTGAGGGGGGCGACCCATAGGTTGGGAACCATGGATTAAATTACCTAACTGTATATAAAGTAGTTTAAATAGTTAAAACTAACTCCACTTCGACCAGCTACGACAGAAAAATGCCATTTACACATTGATGCACCAGGATTAACAATAATGTGATATATGATTTTACTGCAGAATGAGTATTTTTACTTTGATACTTTAAGTAGGCTACATTTCACTGATAACACTCCTGTACATTAACTTAATTATGATTTTTAATGTAGGACTTTTACTTGTAAAAGAATATTTTTACACTGTTGTACTGGTACGATAACTTCTTCCACCACTGGTTATGGATGGGGAGGAGAGTTTTCAAGATTCAAGATTCAAGATGTTTATTGTCACGCCGGTTATACAAGTACAATCGTGTGAAATGCTTTTTGCTGGGAAGCTCCATTAAAAATAATAAGTTATATTAAAAATTATAAAAGGAAATAGTTTGTAAAAGGCATATTAAAAAACATATACATATCAGGAAGTATGAATGTACATATATAATAAATACTTATGTGTGCGTGTGTGTGTGTGTGTGTGTGTGTGTGTCATCACATTTTAGAATTCTAGGATTCCAGGATGTGATGTCACACATTTTATTTTAGAATTCTAGAATACCAGGATGTGATATCACACATTTTATTTTAGAATTCTAGAATACCAGGATGTGATGTCACACATTTTAGAATTCTAGAATACCAGGATGTGATGTCACACATTTTAGAATTTGACACATTCTACAAGTCTTCATATCAACAGCACATACAATTGTTTCTGACAGTCAGGATTAGCTCTCACACCAGTCAACTGAACTACTGCAGACTGCTGAAGTGCACATCGTACACAAGATGGATAAAGAACCACGAACAAGTGCCGTATCTGAGAAAGCTACACCTAAGACAATCCTGGAGAAGAGAAACAACTCTGATGTCACCATGGACCAAACTCAAAGACCTAGGAAGTCACCTGCTGATCCTTCTGCCTCTGAGTCTACAAAAGACCTCCGCTTGTTTGTCACCCTGCTGACGGTGAGATTGCTGACTAAGTGTCACGCTCTCCGGAACCGCAGGCAGGAGGAGTGGGTCTCCCACACAAAGAGACTGATAAACCAGACGATGGAAGGACTCACCGACACTGGAAACTTGTGCCCGGACGTCAAGAACACCAAGAAAATATGCAAGGCTGTGCTGAAAGACCTGCAGAAGAAGTACGCCGGTAAGAAGAAGTTGCTGGAGTCTGCGATGTTATTAGAAGATCCAGTTGTGGACGAAATCATCGTCGAGTCTTTGCAGGCCCACATCAAACAGCTGTCTGCTCGGCTTGTAAAGAAGGATTTCTCCATGCGTTGGTGGATAATGCTGCTCCAGTTTGTGACTCTCTCTGCAGATTTAGTTGCTGCCATATATTGTATTGTACTAATCCCATAAAGCAGTACACCAGCAGCAGTGTGTGAAACGCTGCACCTGTGGAGTGTGTGAAACGCTGCAGCAATGTCCGCTGTCAGAAGTCTATGGGGCAGCACAGTGGCTCAGTGGTGATCACTGTGGCCTACCAGTTTCTACCTTTGTGGGTTTACTCCAGGTGCTCCAGTTTCCTCCCACACTCCTTATATGGACAATGTTGGATTACTTTGAATAAATTGTTAATTCAACTATTAATTTGTTTTGATGTCTGTGGAACTTCTTAAACTAGAGTTATAAGGCATGTTATACATATACATATATATATATATATATAGACAATACCCTCCCCCTTTTCCATATATATTGATATGCATATGGAATAACACAATAACAATGGGGGAAACATATATCCTAAGATATATTATACAAGATCGTGGAAGAATTTGTAGATATGTTCTGTTTTTATGTAAGTTAAGCAGTTTAACAAGTCATGTCAAGAATTAAAATGTAATTTGTAAATGCAAATGGGGACAAGTGTATATATTTAGCTTTCTGTTATTTTGTGATCTTGACTTAAACTGTTCATATATTGCAAGTATATAAAGTAGCTAAAGTATTAGATTAGAATAGCAGACACATAATTATAATCAAAGTGTGAATGCTGTGTACAAATTATGAGTTTTTCTGAGGTAAAATATATGTATCAGTGTAAAATAGTTTTGATAAGGAACTGATAAGGAGGAAAGATTTTTGGCCATGGAAAATTGGGGTAATAAAATAAAAAAATTAGCCACTTTAGAAAAAGAAAAAATTTAAAAAGCATTCTACTGTATATTTCATTGCATTTGCCACTTCTTGTTTTTGGACTGCACTGAGGCAAAATTCAGTCCTCGAGTCTTATTTTGACACAAAGTATTGAATCTTTCATAAAGCCAAACTGCTCGGCCCTTTCGTTCACAGCTGAGTGCCGTCCTGGAAGACAGGTGAAGTCTGACAGCAGTTCAAAGTGTCTCAACCTGAAAGACTGGGACTTCTGAACTGTAAAGAATCAGGCTCACTCAGCCGCTGCACACGCCCTTTCCCCATTCTTTTGGAAATGTCAAAGCCTTAACTGTTAATGATATAAAATTGCACGTCAAAGAATCTTTCCATATATATATATATATATATGTACATATGTCCTTGCTGTGCTGTGCATGTGTATGAACGTTTCTGCCCTCTCTGGTTGCTTGGACACCAGTACTGAGAGGCTGGCCAGTGTTTCACACAGAGTGCCAACCCACCACTTTACCAACAGAGACATGTGTGTTTTCATGTTTATCCGTACATCTGAATATTTGTCTTGTGCATCCATGTGTTTTTTTTAAACCAGTGTGCTTTTAAGTGCATCTTATTCTGTGATTTTCACAAACTTTTGGGCATGTTGGTTGCGTGTGGAGAGACGCTTAGCAACATATACGGCAGCATACGGACCGTGGGTGTCGGACGGAGAGGGAGCGTACACCAGTGCCAGACCAGTCCTGCATGGTGGGAGGTGGCGATGTGAGTGTGGGGTTGTGACATGGGTCTGATTTGGTAGATTACTCACATTAGATAAACTACTAGTCAAACAAATCTTCTATTAAAACACGTTAATTCTCAAATCTTGTCGGCTGCAGTGTGTTGATGTGATTCAGAAGAGAAAAAAAACATGTTTGCGATAAATAAAATAAAATAAAATTAACATATTATTCCTTTGTCCCACCTGTATAGTGTAATACGAGTGAAAGATTAAAACCAAGGTCTCCATTGTTTTCAAGACTGCACTTTCCATAACAATGGAAATATATCTCCAAATACTGTGTGTCAATTTATAAACTCCAAAATTCAGCCTGACATATTTGGTATTTTTTGGGGAATATTAGGATCTCAACTAGAATTAAAAATAAAGCTCTGAGGCTTTGAACAACGTTTTGGCTGCAACATTTTTAGTGACTCACTCAGCTTGGTTTAAGACCATTTACAATGGGGACACTGGGGACATGTCCCCTCCACCTTTTTGAAAACATAATTTGTTAAAAATGTTCTGAAAAGTAGCTTGCACCAAGATATGTTAATGAAATGACGTGCAATAGATGTCCTGTGTAGAGAGTAAAAACATAATGAAAATACAACATAGACAATCCATACATATAATGTGAACATATGTGAGAAGGTGGCTCTAGGGGGATGTCAAGCAGCTTCCCGGCGTCACCATATGGATAAGGCCAGAGCAACACGACCTCCTTTCCACGCCAAACAGATAGAGCCAAAGCAACACAACCTCCTCTCCACACCAAACAGATAGAGCCTGAGCAACACAACCTCCCCTCCACACCAAACAGATAGAGCCTGAGCAACACAACCTCCTCTCCACGCCAAACAGATAGAGCCAGAGCAACACGACCCCCTCTCCACGCCAAACAGATAGAGCCAGAGCAACACAACTTCCCCTCCATGCCAAACAGATAGAGCCTGAGCAACACAACCTCCTCTCCACGCCAAACAGATAGAGCCAGAGCAACACGACCCCCTCTCCACGCCAAACAGATAGAGCCAGAGCAACACGACCTCCTCTCCACGCTAAATAGATAGAAATAGAGAAATACTTTTGCGTTCTCTTGTAAAACGTTTTCATTTAAGGTCCTTATGACAGTTAGTAGCTTGGAAAATAGTGATATGGGGCACTGAATTTCATGAATTTATTGTTTATATCATATGATACCAGGATCTTCACTCTAGCTTTTAAACTGAACCTACTCTGAAAGACAGTAACGTCGGGTCTCAGAGGGTTAAAATGACTGCAGATTTGTGAAATATAGTGTTTTGGTTAAGTTATTTTCTGTTTTTGAACATCAAAGTGTTTTTGTCTCAGATGTATGTGTGCTCATTTTACACTATTCTGGAGTCTTACAGCTCGGCACCATCATCTCCACCAAGCATGATTACCCAGCACTTATGATACAGATTAAATACTGCCTAGTTATTAGTCACACAGGCACACTTTCCTGTTTTCTATTCCCTTATTTTATTTCTCTCTCCATCCTCAGTGTGCCGTTCTGGTTCCTTCATTTCCGTTTCCCTCTCTTCTCCATCCCTCGCTCTCTCACCTAATTTTCTCTTTTTCCATTAAATCTTTCACCCCCCCCATGACTCTGTCTCCATGCGATAGAGCCTTTAGATCTCATTAGCGCCCTGACTCAGACTTGTCATATTCTCACCCTCTGCCATGGCGGAGGAGGTTACGTACTACATGATGGAGGCCTTCCATTCAGACGCGCTGCGGGTCGCCGGTCTCCAACCGGAAAGCCTTCAATCATTACTGTAAAGGGACAAAGTAATAGGGGCTGTGAAGTCATCTTGAACCTCTTAACTGATGAAATGAGGTCTTTGAAAAAGTACAAACTAGCGTGAGCCTTTTCATTGGCCAATTTTCCGATTTTCATTTTTTATGTCTTCACGACAAAACTCAAAATGAATCTGCATTAATTGGGACTGATGGACGGACTTAATTTTCACCTCATCAAATCCTCGACATGAAATACATTTGCAGGAGCGTGGTGTCGTGCTATCTCATCTGATAAAAAGCGAGCTGTTTGAGTCAACCCTCCGGTCGCCGTAGCAACAGCACACAGAGGGTTTTAATGACCTCGGCGCAAAAAACGTTCGGATGCTTGTTATCACTCGTCTCGCTCGAGTCGATTTGAAAAGAGAGCGAAGGAGGGGATGAGAGGAAGAAGATGATCTTGTAATAATGCAAAAGCAATTAGTGCAACTGCCAGAGGAGGGTGCTGTTTACCTCAGAGGTGCAACAGTTGGACAGTCATGCATCTACTGCCTATACAGAGGGCGACCCAGAACTGTTGCCATGGGTCACACAGCTGTTAATATTTAAGGGGATATGTCTCGTTTTAAACCTTACTCTCCATGATGATATGTTAGAAGCTGAAAACAGAAAAGGTATGCTTGTGTTAAGTCTCTTCCACTCTCTGTCAGCATGTACTCTGATGAGTCTTTGTAAAATGTCGAACCATGCTGCTCTCTGCCATTACTGCAGCAGCCACTTGTCAAAATATTTGATACACAGATGATGAAGTGTAACCAGAAGCCTTTTAGTCAACTTATCGCCACTTGCACTTTATGACAGCTGAAAAGGGGAAGAAATGATTTTTTTTTAAGCATGCAGACATCAGGTATAATGTGAGATACAGTCATTTGTAGGGGTGTAAATCACCAGTTTCATCACAATACGTTATATCGATTCTTTGGACAACGATACGATATTGGCTGATATCAGAAACTCTGCCACAATACAGTTACGATTTGATTCAATTCGGAGGCCTGCAGTCGATGTGAGACGATATCATACGCCCATTTAACACAGTCAGTTACAATTATATCAACTCAGAATTCTCACCTTGCACAGCAGCAGCATCCTCGCAATGTCACGCGAAAATTGCGGAATCACGTATCGCATGAAAATCCATCCTGTCAGGCTTCGAGTGATGCGTTTGTGTCCGGCAAGCCAGAGCACGGACCAATCAGCGTTCTGTCAGGACCTACTGGCAGCTAAGGGCGTGGTTTAGGTGTGTGAGGTGACACGGAGAGGTTCACAACGGCGGCTCCGGAAGAGGTTAGCATAGCTGCAATAGCATCAGTTATACCCAAACTGGAGAGTATTTCTTCATTGAAAGAAGAGCAAAGAACGGCACTGAAGGCTTTTCATGATGGAAAACAATGTTTTCGCTCTTCTCCCGACTGGCTTCGGCAAGAGTTTGATTGACAGATGGTTCATCCATTCGTTACCAAGTATTTTTTTAAAGTGCCTGCCCTTTTAAAAAACAGTTTCCAGAAAAAAATACGGAAATTACTAAAAGTGTTTAAACTGGGTTGTGTGGGTTATAAAATAAATACTACTTTGACAGACATCGAGACTC
Organism: Sebastes fasciatus; assembly: GCF_043250625.1. Lineage (NCBI taxonomy): Eukaryota > Metazoa > Chordata > Actinopteri > Perciformes > Sebastidae > Sebastes > Sebastes fasciatus. The sequence continues at coordinate 14,522,910 of NC_133816.1, read as the reverse complement.
TGACAAAAGATGTAGGACCCTGTGTTTTTGGACTCGTATTAGGGAGGTAAAGTCAGGCATTACTGCACAGATTTTGACAATTTATTCATGTGTATTTGTAAGTCTCCCAACTTTATGGAAACGCAATACTAAATTTCTGGAGTGCCCCTTTAATGTGACTAAATAGGACTACTATTTTAATGCAACCTCTACCTCTAATCTAACTAAAGGTATAACAACACATCAATGCTCAATTTCTTCCTATATTGTGAATCCCAAAATTTTACAGGCCACACAATATAAAGAGGCAATTTTTTTTTTTAATCTCTCACGCTATCATAATACTCCAGTAGACCACTCAACCAGTGCCCACACCCTCACTGGCATCTAAATAGTCCCACACACTGACTGACCCATCATGCTGGCGGGGTGTGAGGGCTGATCATATTACACATTGTTATTAATAGCCACCCTCTCCACTTTCTCATTGTAAACTAATAGCTGTCATGATCTCACACTGTCCCTCTCATTCTATGTTTCCATCTCTTTTCTCCACTCAGATCAGGTCTTCCAAAATATGTTCCGCATGCACGAGTGTGCAGAAATATGACGTACATTACACTGGCGTGACAGCCATTCCACATGACACATAAGGTATTACAGAACACTGTCATGATTCTTGACGGTTTATTGATGAGAGACCAGAATGAGTGCATCCAAACATCAATAATCTCATGACAGCATTGATCATGACAAGCTTATTGCAATAAGCCGCAGGTTGCAGTAAACCCCATGGATTTAGGTTAAAAGAACATTTATGATTGGCAGGTACCCCCAGGTTGAAACTAGGGCTGCAACTATAACGATTATTTTCACTGTTGATTAATCTGTTGATGATTTTCTCAATTGATAGATTAGTTGTTTGGTCTATAAAATGTCAGAAAATGGTGAAAAATGACGATTTCCCAAAGCCCAAGATGACGTCCTCAAATGTCTTGTTTTGTCCACAACTCAAAGATATTCAGTTTACTGTCACAGAGGAGTAAAGAAACCAGAAAATATTCACATTTAAGAAGCTGGAGTCAGTGAAAAAATGACTGAAATGGATAAATCAATTATCAAAAATAGTTGGCGATTCATTTAATAGTTGAAAACTAATTGATTAATCATTGCTTTTCTAGTTGAAACTACTATCAGTCATTTACAGCTAACTCAAGGTAACGATGTCATTTTGACACCAGAGGAAGGCAAATATTTCCCATATTTTTACTACAAAGTAAACGTTCTTTCAAACCTTGTCTCCAATTTGTGCTTCCATCAAGTCAAAATGTTAAAATGTAATGTCTGTAATCAGCATTTCAGGCGATGGTTTTGTAAAGTGTAAAACAGAATTAAGAAAAAAAAAAGATCGATATTCAAAACTGCACAACATTTTTTGAATATTGTTAACATTCAAAAGCAACGGGAGTGTATATAAAAATACAATCAAGTAGAAATATGATATACAATTAAGTATTTGGTCATTTTTTGGGGACACTCAAAAACACAAACCAATACTGCATTATCAGTGTTAACTATCCATATTTATGGCTCCGGTAGATAGATAAAATAGAAAAATTAGATAAAATAGTCCAGCTACCAGAAAAATAAATACAATTTCCCATTTATGGCATGGAGTTATGAAAGCCATTCAATTTCACTGACTTCAACAAGACACACATACTGCTTGGATTTTCTCTAGATGCACAAACAAGACTCTGCGTCTCCATTCCTCTCTGTCCATCTGTGCCTGCAGAGCACAATCTACCCTCTGACCCCTCTGCGTGGACGCCATCTTGTCCACAGCGTTGTCCCGCAGAGGCCTTATTTTTAGCGAGAGTCCGGCTCCTCCGGCAAAACTTAATATGGGAATGGCATCTTGGAGCTCTTCTTTCCTCAAGCTCTCATCGTACATCCATCCATACCTTCGGTCCTCCAAGACAACTGAGCTGGTATCTGTAGCTCTCCAAACACCCGACGCAACCGCTGTCCCTTTTCATAGCCACGGCTTCAAACAGGTGGCCGTATGACCTAAGCGCTGCTGCTCCTCCCACGTTGCCACCCATGCTATTTTTTTGACCACTGCTAAGCCCCACTCGCTGTCTGTCCTACTTTTTTGGCGGCCCCTCTGGCTTGTGCATGGCTCTTGGACGGGTGTCTCGCCTACTCACATGCCAATGTGCGTCCCCAAAAAGGGCCCCTCCCCCTTTTTTTCGGCCAGTGGCGTCAGCAAAACCACGTGTAGCTCTTTTTTAAAGAGGGGGTGTCACTGTCGGACCTGCTCTTCTCTAGCCGGTGGGGAAAGGAAGTGGACTTTGTTCCTAACTCTCCCTGCTTGACACCAACTTGCGTTAGGGACAACGGTAAAGCTGTATTTTTTTCCCCTTCTACTTAAGGCTGTGAGAAGAGGCGTTGTTGCGTCCACCAGGTGACGATAGCCATGAAGTGGGGCTGGGTGTTTTTGGGGGTCTTCCTATCTTTGGGGACCCTGTCCTGGGGGGAGATGGGCTTAGAGATCCCCGAGTACGATGGCAAAGACCGCGTCCACGACCTCACCACGAAGAACTACAAGTCCGTCATGAAGAAGTACGACGTGATGGTGATCTACTACCACAAAAACGTGGACGGGAGCCGCAGCGCCACGAAGCAGTTTCAGATAGAGGAGCTGGCTTTGGAGGTGGGTCTCCGCCAAAGCATGACACTGAATGGATCTGTCGTACCATGTGGGGGAAGGGTCACATGGTGGGAAGAGAGGGGAAAGACGGGAAGGGGTTTCACATGGAGAATTTTGGCTCCAGTTGGGGGATTCCTGGATGCAGTCATGGCTTTTGCTCTTAGAGTTTCAGATAAGTGGGGTTTTTACGGCTGTTGACAGGTGAGGAAGAAGGCAAGCAGAACAGGTGGAAAGATATGGGGGTGAGGTCGAGTTGGGGCATTCGTGGATCCTTCAGGTGTGGCAGTCGGCCAAGTATGACTGGATAGATGCTGACCTGAAGGAGGCAGGTTGGAGAACGTGGGAACAGGAGACTCGGGATGGAGGGAAGTACTGCCTACGACAATTATTCAGACAATTATTGCAACTCTCTGAAACAGACAATCGCACAATGCTAGTCAGCTTAGCCCAGTTCACATGGCTATACTGTAGTGTCCATATGGTAAAATCCAATAAAATGCCAGAGCGCAAAGAGCCTACCACATCAATTATATCCCCTATTTGGGAGATTTATGGTTTCCTATTAAATTACTGGATTGGACACAAAGTCAAATGATGTTGTGTCTTTTGCATACAGTGACACCAAACATGCATCATTGAAGTGCATCTATTGGGCAAGTCATTCACTTCTCCATGGCATTCAAGCAGTGTCTCACAGCAGGTTCAGAATAAGTCAATCATTGCTAACCAAAGTGTCTAAAATACCTTGCATGAATGGAGTTCTGTGATACTTTACATTGGCGAAATATAAGGCCATATTTAACTCCTCAAAGTTTCATTATTGATACAATTGAATCAAGGCTTATGTCACATGATTGTCCTCATTCATCAAGCTATTGTATACTGTAGAAAGTATACTACATTTGTGACATGGCATTCATCATACCTCGTTACACCTCTAAAATGAACAAAAGACCAATCTTGAACATTTTATACTTCCTACAAGTTGTATTTATATGGATTTTTTGTGTCAGCCGATACAGATAACCAATCATTTCAGATTTTTGTATTTAAAAAGAAGTTCATAACTTGTAGTTTATGCACATCTGAGGGTAAGAAAGGCTAAGATGTAGTAAGCAAAGAACACAACAGAAACAAACAGTTCTGACTCTACAAATGTTCGTTTATTTTTCCTAGTAAAGTACATCAAAAAATCTTCCTCTGGAACTTTGAAAATGATCCACACCAGTGATTAGATGTTTGGCTCCATAGTCAGCGCTTCTTCTTCTTCTTCTTCTTCTTCTTTGTTTATTGGCAGATCGCAAACAGTATCTGCATGTGTAGATGCTGCCTTTGTTAAGTCAATGAAAACAATTTGGTTTTATATTATCAGCCGATAATACAGTGGCTATAATTTCATTATCAGAAAAATACATAATAATATAAATTTCACATTATTTGCCGATAATTTATGGGGCCCGATAAATACTGTGTATCGTGCATCCCTAGTTGTATTGTAGATTATGTCTGCAGATATGGTGCTTCACATTTACAGCCCGGTTTAACTGCCAGTTAACCAGAGGCTGTATTAGTAAATAGAGAAGATGCTTGTGACCAGTAAAAAGCAAGTATTTCGTCCTTCAACAACCATTACTGAGGTGCCTGTGAGCCAGGCTCTTACTTTGAAACAGTTCCAGCGGTGCTGCTGATCAGTTAGCGTTAGTAAAAAAGAGTATGCATGTTGTGGGAACTCTTATCGGACAAATCAATCCAACGGACTCTTTACCAGCCGGCCCACGGTCGATGCACCTGGGCCCCACTGTCAGCCGCTGTATTCAGCGCAGTAATCCTCTGCCTGTCAGAGCAGCAGTGTCTTCTTACAGAGGCACAGTGTACCTTACACTAGCCTGCATAAGTCACCTCTGTAAATAGCCCGGGACAGCTCTGCATGCTTAGCAAGAGGCTAAAAGCCCTCTTGGGATGGCCAGAGAGCCGAGGGCCATATCTCACCTCAAGAACTGCTCCCACTGCTCCGTCAGATCACTCAGCCAACACACACTGTTCTGTTTGGTTTTACCTCACACCCCCTCTGGGTGCAGGCTGACGTCCTAAACCATCATTTACACACTCAAGTCATTGGATCTGATCAATTTCCTATCGGCGGCTGCCAAGTCGTGCTTCTTGGCTTGTGACAGAGATGCTTATTGGAGTAGGTCCCTGCTGGACTGTTACTCTGTTAATGACTTCCTGCCAGTTGTGACCATACAGCCAATCAGGAAAGAGCACTAGCGGTGCTCCGAGGGGATGCTTAAAATAGCTGGTCATTACCACCTATGAATCAGGAAGTATGAATTATTAAAGCGCAGAGCTCAGGGAGTCAAATCATATCCGCCTTTGGTTGAAGCTTACATGTATGATATAATGTGCTTTTTACAGAAGGATTATTACATTTATTTGGCTGCGTCTTAATTTGAGCAAAATGAATGCTTGTTTGTGTGATTTTACCAAATATATATTTCTTGCTAGAGCCGACAATTTGAAGATATTTTCCCTGGAGCTGTTTCGTTCACTCATACTGTCAGACACACAGGAAAGTAAATGGTTTGTCTTCATTTTTTTTTCAAACCACAGCTTCCTCTTTGATATGAATAGAAACAGATTTAGAAAATGAGTCTACAGATCGGGCAGGCGCTGCCACGAGTAGATTGTTGTTGTTTTTTTCCTGAACATAAGTGTTTTATATCCTTCAGATGAAAAACACTCATGACCCAGGTAGTGTTGCCATGATACCAAATGTCTGGCTTCAATACGATACCCTGCCTAAATATCTTGATAGCGATACTGAAACAATAGCATGGCAAAAACCTAAAACATCAGGAGAAGTAAAGGAATAATAGATGACAGAACAAGGAACTTAAAATTAGTTTTTTATTAATTAAAAATGTTTAAATGTAAAAATGTATTCATTAAAGAGATGAAATGGTATGCAAGTAATCTGATGTCCCCTGTACTTAAATTCATGGGATTTCTTTGATAGTTAGTTTTATATTTGCATTTATTTTTGATAATGCACACACATTTACATTTCATCTGTATTCTTATTTCTATGTTTATTATAACTTTTCTTTGTCAATATATATTTTTATTCTAAAATTGAACAACTGTAATTTCCCCTGGAGGGGATGTGGATAGGTCCAACAAACACAGGACTTTCAACCAGGAGACAGGTGTTGGAGACTGCTGTTTTGTTTTGTAAGTTACATTAGTGACGTGTTTTTTAGTGACATTTGTTAAGTGTTTTCCGTACTTACATTACGTTGTTTCCGTATGTTTTGTCCTTGGTTTACGTACTTATTTTTAGCCCAACCATGACGTTTTCCTAGACCTAACTAAGTGGTTTTGTTGCCTAAACTTAACGGACGTTACTGTAGTTTTGTTGTGTGCCGTAGTGTACAAATGACACACAAAAAGGCTAAAATGTGGCCTCATGAGTGCCCTCATAATGTGTCAATTCATACGCCTTCCCGTGAGATCGGGTTGCATGACCATACCAGATTTAGGACTACAGTTCCAATTTGAGCCACACACACAGAGTAAATGTACACATGATGCATTAAAGCATCAAGCAAATGGCAGATTGTTGCCATCTAATTAAATCCGTGTAACTGCTGCAGAGATTTCTTGGTCCATTACGTGTGAACAAACCTGTTACAAACACCTCTTAGGATTAGTTACACACACTACATGCTACGTTATGCTACTATTGTGTGAATTCCGGTAGTGTCTTCACTGTGCTGCATAGCTGCATGTGGTTGTTACAAAGCTCGTACAAATGATTAAATTGACTTGTTGTGAACTTGTTTGAGTGATGAGAAGGTTGAAATGCGGACACAACAGAAATGCTGACAGCTAAGACACTTTGGCGACACACGTCAACAACAAACTCAGCATTTTCCACTCAAAAAGGTTGCGTGAGTCACCCTGTCACTCCCAAAATATGTCCAACATGTCACCTTTGACCCCAGCTGGTAGTCATCTTAGTCTGTGAAAAATAATCCAGTGTTTCCTCACAGCTGTGATGGCATGGTAAACTTTTAACTCCCCTTGAAGTGGCCAGGGGTTGTGAATACATTTTAATGTTACATTAAATAATACGTTTTATTTAGTAATACTCAATGCAAGAGGTCCATGTGGCGTCACAAAACCTGCATTTGCTAAATGAGTTGCAGGGTGAATGATGACACCACTTTGCATGCAGGACAAAATAGTTTGCATGTTTTGGCTTTGTGTGGGAATGTGGTGTACAAAAAGCTGGAAGAAAGGTGAAGACAGGTGGACTTTGCTTCTGCAGACAGAGCTGAAATATACATGAATATTAAATAATAATAAAAAAGAGACTTAAAACTACAAAACAAAAAATATAGCACGTAAAAAAGGGAGGTTGAGGGAGCTGTCAGTGCTGGCATGAACGTATCAGCAGAGTAATAAAAGTGTCAAGTTATAGTGGCCACTTGGTAAACGTGAGTTACTAGCTGACAGCCACACAGCTGGTGAATGAACCAGAGATTGTGAAGATGCAAAAAAGGAAACTAATCAAGATAGAAGTTTTTATTGGTCATTATTTGGTTCTTTATTTACAACATATCCATACTAGGGATACAACTAATGATTATTTAGTTACTGGTTAACCTGTTTGGTCTAGAAAACATTGGAAGACCGGGAGAAACGCCCATCACAATATCCAAGAGCCCAAGTTGACTTTTATCAACTGTCTTGTTTTAACCAACCAACAGTCCAAAGCCCAAAATATATTAATCTACTGTAATGCAAGACACATTTAAGCAGCAAATTCTCACATTTGAGAAGCTGGAACTTGAAAAATGACTCAAGTGATTAATCGACTATCAAAACAGTTGCCGATTAATTTGCTATCAAATCAACAGGGATGGAGAGTACTAGACGTAGGTCAGTTAAAATGCACTATGAGTAGGGATGTTAATAATCAACCGTTTAACCGACATGAAGAATTTTATCCGATTAATGCTATCGGTTAAACGGTTAAAAGAAATATTGAAAATGAATGAAAAAGCTGAGCAAAACTCAGAAGAGTAGCTTGTCACTTTAAGGAGAAAAGCTGGTCCACCTTAACAGCCCACCTTAAGAGAGTCTGAGCCGGAGTTGCAGATGCAGGAAGTTGGCTCAGGTCTTGAGGAGTTGTAGCATTTATTCACTGACAAATGAACTGTACACACACTGCGTCTCCAGATAACTTCTGTTATGATTTGATGCTATATAAAAATAAATTGAATTGAAATTGAATTGCTACAGCTACGTTCACAGCTACCAGCCACCGACAACCCCACACTCACCACCGGGTTGAGTTTTTTAATTTTTTTAGAAATTTACTTTGACATTTGTTAATATGGAGGTGGCAAAGTGATAATTTCATGGAGGTTTTCATATTTGGCTTAGCAACAGGGTTTAACATAAAGTATCTATGACTATGCAGTGTTTCCAGTTCCATTTAATATCTAGGTGAGTATTCACATTCAGCCTAACAACAATCTGTGTAATGAACTGAAAACAAATTCAAGGGGTATGGGACATATTTGACAAAATGATTACATTTGAAATATTACAAATGTAGGTCCCCTTCTAATTTTGAGAATGCTGGTACTGATTTACATTTTTCTGACTTGTCTGCTGTCGGCACATTCATTCTGTCTCTCTCTCTGTTTGAACTCTGACCTTTGGCATACAGCATACTGTAAATGCCCATACTCATCAATCACTGCACCCCACACGGCTCAGATTTCACTGATCTTTTACTTGCCACCCTCTCTACCAACAGCACACACACACATTGTTGCTAAGCCACCCTGTGTACCATTCAGTAAACTGTATGAACAGATAGCAGCAACCACCTTTTCCTTAATGTCATCTGTAACACCCGTAGAGACTAGAGATACATTTTATACAAAAGAATTAAGGCTGTCAATCGAATAACATTTTTAATCGTGATTAGTCGCATGATTGTCCATAGTTAATCGCGATAAATCGCACATTTTTTATCTGTTCAAAATGTACCTTAAAGGGAGATTTGTCAAGTATTTAATACTCTTATCAACATGGGATAAGCTTCATGCAAATGTATGTATATATTTATTATTGGAAATCAATTAATAAATCAAAACAATGTCAAATATCATCCAGAAACCCTCACAGGTACTGCATTTAGCATAAAACATATGCTCAAATCATAACATGGCAAACTGCAGCCCAACAGGCAACAACAGCTGTCAGGGTGTCAGTGTGTCAATGTGCTGACTTGAAGTGGGCATGTCTGCACTGCTGTTACTATGTACAGCTTCACAGAGTGGCGAGTGGACTCTTAAAAGGCATCTCAAATTCTGAAATTATGGATTAGTATCACAGACTGCATAAGAAGTGAACGTAGTCACCGTGACGTCACCCATTGGTTTGTGGACTGCACGTTTTGAAGCCTCGAGTTTTGGCATTTTGGCCGTCGCCATCTTTTTTTTTGCAACCAGAGGTGACACGAGAGGGTTGAACTAAGTACAACCGAATACTGAATAAGACGATTTTAGGTGACCAAAATGTTACAATTAACTTTCATGAACTGAAAACACACTGTAAACTGAAAACTCCCAGACCGGACAACACCATGGTACCGACCTGTCAATCACAAGGTAGACACGCCCTAAAGCATCCCCTGCTTTATGGTCTATTTGACTCTAAATGGGACCATAATTTACTAAATGAACATCATGCTGTATTGAAGAAGACTTGAAACTAGTGATTGAGACCATAAACTCATGTTTACAATGTTTACCGAGGTAATAAATCAAGTGAGAAGTAGGGTAAATTTTTATATAGACTTTCTTTTTGCAATATTTATATATATATATATATATATATATATATATATATATTAACAGTAACTTTATTGGAACAGTACATTAAATCTTAATTCATTGATCATTATATTACCACAAGACAGCCCAGGGTACAAAGTCTTCCTGTAAGAGAAGAGCTAAAGGAAAAGACTGCTCGAGGGCTGTTTCTTCTCCCTTTTTCCCCCTCAGGTCGTATAACATTATGTTAATAGCTGAAAAAGGTGCCACAGGTGCAGTCAACGCGCAGTCTTTATAATGTGCAGTGAATCTTTATGGTTTGAAGGAGGCTCCTGCTTTGTCTTTTCTAATCTCCTTCCATCTACTGAGGGATCTGGGAAAAGGTCAGACTGTCGCTGTGGTAACCGCTATCCAAATTGACTGTTGGAGCCCTCCTCCTTTTCACCGGCACACCAGACTTACATGTTAAACGGTAGTGGATAGTATTGATGGAGAGAGAGAGAAAGAAGGGGGATAATATTGTGTGTGCTCACTGAATCACTTCAGTTCCTCTGGCAAACTTTGAACTTTAATTTATTCAACTGTAAAGTCAGGTATTACAACACATATTAAAGCATGTAGAGATTTGTTTTTCAAAATAAGATGTAGATAAATTAAACATTTTGTAGTATGTGGTTGCAGTTACTCTTTTCTCCAAACTAACTTCTGATTTACAGACGTCTCTTTCCCAATGTAAGTCTATGGGAAAAAGTATTTTTGGGCCAAATGGCATCACGTGACAGACACGGAAGTTGTAACACCACTGTTTGACCACTATGTCAATTTTGCTTCAAAGCCTGCTCTTTGCTCTTCCTGGGTGCTTGAAGATGCAGTTTTCACAAGCTGTCGCTATGGCGATCAGCTGAATATCCCGCCTGCACTGAGCGCGTACTATCTGCAGTGGAAACATAGAGAAAAGGACCAAAAGTGAGTCGATTCGAGTCAAGCAGAGACGTACCAGGCAGTGGGAAAATGGCTTAAGAGGGGTTGGATTTAACGCTAAATTGGCAACCAGTCAGGTTCTTTCCAGATTCCAGTAAATCAGGGTCAGTATAACTCATATGTCCTCCGTAGCATGTCCATCCAATGCAACGACCTGTGAAACTGACAGGCAGCCGGATAACGAGCATTGACTCTGATTTTAAGCAATGACATTGACACGCCACATCCAGAATGCATAAGTAGGATCGGATCTCATTACCACGTTCTCCTGGACCAGGCTGAGCCAACAGGCCAAGCCCCCATGGCCCTTTTACCTCATGAACTCCAGATTAGGTAGCTTCAAGCCAAACTGTGAGAACGTCCAACATCGTAAAGAGCTCCCTTTACTCCTCAGCTGCGTAAACTCCAAATTACCGGTTTAACCTTTCCTCATTCAAGTAGCACAGCTGTCAATACTTAACAATTTCCCTCCCTTAAGTGACACCGCTGTCGAGTTGTGCGAGAGCGACGTCACGTCTTGATGGATGTCCTCTTACCTTCCTCGCGCAGCATCCCGACTCCCTTATTAACAGTGTGAAAGAGGCACTAAATTAAGATCTAATTTATCAGATGTGATGTCATTAAATGAGACAGGAGTTATGTTTAGATAAAGTGTCCTTGGTTTGTTCCATGTCAAAAGCCACCTGTTGTTTGTAGAGGATTAATAATAGAAGTGTTTGCCTATTGATATCGAGGGTCTCAGCTGTTGTTGAAACTTTATATTTTGCTGCCTGATGCACTGTCACAATATGGAGCTAAGCTATCCCAAATACATCTTTCTTTTCTCCCTTTATAATAGATACATCTCATTAATCACAGGCATGACCGTGCATCTGTGTGGTAAGTACTGTATGACCTTACAGTAGAATAGGATATTGTGTTTTTTGTCTATTTAAGCAAGGTGTTTTGTACAGATTGAGTATGATGAACTACAGTTCTCAAGTTGATTTATTGTACCAAAACTCCACAAGGAACGGAGTCATCTCTTCACACTTTCTGAGGTATATTTTGTATGATTTTGTCAAATTGATGTTAGAGCACAGTCATAGTCGAAGCAAGCACCTCTCTAGCAGATGAATAGTGTTGTGAATTTTCACAAGCAGCCTCTACAGAGTGCATCTGCACATCTGCAATCTGGTTCGGTTAAAAACACTTAATGGCTTCATCATCGCTATAGTGCTTCATCAAGCAGCTGTCGACGGCACCGGGGATCTGAAGTGTGGCTGCGATAGAGAGGAGTGGCTCATATCAACTAACTCATCAAATAAATTCTCTCTAGTATACACCTTGCTGTGGTGTCCACAGAGGGGGAAAGATGTTTCAAATCCTATCAAAGTTGGTATAAAGCAGTTCACGGATGTCATTTGGCAGGATTTCTGAGTATGGAAGTTGAAACTGTTCCCTCGTGCTTTCAGCTATTATGCCAAAAATGTAACTCTAGAAAATGAATAGATGCCACAAACTCTGAAACAAAAAATCTGAGTTGAATGTATTTCCTGCTGCATGGGCAAAGCCAGTGAACAGCTGATATGATCAACCCAATCAAAGCATATAAATAGCATGACATTTCTGCGTGTCATGATAACACATTTTAGGCCTTTCGCATGTCATTTATACACTACGGTCTTTACGTTGTGCAGCGGCTTTTTGTGTGTCATTTAACGGCCCGAAACGGCCGCGGTTATGTCAAGGCATCAAAACTATGGTAATGGTCGCAGTTAGGTTTAGGCAACAAAACTACTTAGTTAGATTTAGGAAAAAACATCATGGTTGGGCTTAAAATAAGTATGTGAATTAAGTAAAATATGTAAGTAAACAACGTAACATAAACACAACAAAAACACAGGATCCTTGCATTTCCCACAATGCACCACATTAGCATCTTTCCAGAGTCACAGACGACATTATACAACTGTAGTACTCCTCGTGACAGGGAAACTGAGAATCATGTGTGCAATCAGTGGAGTTCCCCCCTTAAAGCTGCAGTAGGTAAAATTGTCTTGGCATCATTGGGCATAAATTCCATAATAACCTTTCAGCATATTGTAATTCAAGTGTTCTGAGAGAAAACTAGACTTCTGCACCTCATCATGGTTCTGTTTTCAGGCTTTAAAAAATCTAGCCTGTGACGGGAGACTTTGGCCAATCACAGGTCATTTCAGAGAGAGAGAGCGTTCCTATTGGCTGTATTCTTGGGTCACAATCTTTCTCATTTTACAGCTAAACAGTAGACTACAAGATGTATCTGAAAACATTTGAGGCGAGAAATAGGCATTACAGTAACAGAATATTGATTCATATTTGATCAGCGCTGCTTAGTTTGACCGTTTGGTCGGAGTTCGCGAGTGATTGACAGCCGGCTCTCTTAGACGGCAGCTGGACGGCAGACTCCAGATCAGCTCTGACTGGTTGTTTTCCTCCAGTCTGTGAAATGAAGCAGATGCTATTAGGAGCACCGGAGGACACCTGGGACACTGGAGGACAACGGAGGACACAGAGGCACATGATTTCTTTTCAGATTGCCTGTCTCATGCTTTGCCTGTCTCATGAAAAAAAGACATTTACAGACAATGTGTGCGCACAGAAAACATTGCTGCATGGATGGAAAAATTGTGCAGTAAAGACAGAAAGAAAATGACGAGAATATATGAAATAGGAGAACAAGTAAAGTGTGGGAATCAGTATTTTAAATCATATTTCCACAAAGAGCTTCTCTGCTACCTACCAAAGATTGTCTAGATTACTTCAAGATGAGATGGGAGCATTGCAGCTCAGTGAGGTGACCTGTCAGCAGTTCCCAACAACAGGCCAAAATAGTTTCCGTGGTGCATGGCAGAGAGCCCGCATGCTGTTTCTGTCATGCTAAATTTACCCCCGCCACCTCCTCGCTCGCCTCCGCCACTCCCACCCCAATGTTGACTGACTGTCTTCATGATAAAACCCATGAACATTCTCCAAGAACACTGCACCATGTGACAGTGTGTTACAGTATGTGTACCTCTTGCTGTACATAATTATTTATAAATGACCCTGCTGCGCTCCCTCAGAATTACACATATTATTTTGGCTTTTTTTCCCAGAAATGTTCTTTTCTGCTTCCGCACCTCCTCCTCCGTTATATCTGTATCAGGGAACGTCTTCTTCTTATTTATTCATGGGAGAAAAATGTCAAGGCAATGCAGAGGATCAAGGTGCAGCATGAAAGATTTAAATGTGATTTTTCTTTTTGGACGTTGAAACCCTGACTTACATCTTCATGCCACAAAGAGAGGTGAACCAGACTAAAGATAGCACTGAGAGTACAGTGCCTAAGTGCTTTACATCACCGCGTGTAAGTGAACATACTGTATCTGCTTCTTGCTGCTTTTATTACCCCATTCACAAGATACATTCATAGAGCTGCAATTGACTGTTAAAGCACATATGGTATTAATATGTCTTAGAGAAGCAGTGTAGTGTTATTAATAACTTTAATTAAGGATTGCTCCATTCCATAACCTTGTTTTTAAACACAGGTTCAAGTGTCAACCCCAGCGGGAGCAAACTTTCTCATTTCACAGCTAAACAGTACACTACAAGATGTTTCTGAAAACATTTGAGGCGAGAAATAGGCATTAACGTAACATAATATTGATTCATATTTGATTAGCGCTGCCTAGTTTGACCGTTTCACTGAAGTTAGCGAGTGATTGACAGCTGCCAACAGCCAATAGGAACGCTCTCTCTCTGAAATGACCTGTGATTGGCCAAAGTCTCCCGTCAAGAGCTAGCTTTTTTTAAAGCCTGAAAACAGAGCCATGAGGAGGTGCAGAAGTCTAGTTTTCTCTCAGACCACTTAAATTATAATATGCTGAAAGGCTATTATGGAATTTTTGCCCAATGACGCCAAAAAGATTCTGCCTACTGCAGGTTTAACACCTGATGGCTTTTATGTGACTCACAAAAACCAAGCTTGACAAATGCATGAGTTTATTAGATTGTTATGCGACATGTTTGTACAGTAACGTGGCACATTGCTGTCAAAGTGAGTCATTCACAGATGGTCCCAGACACTTGTGCCCTCACAGTTCGTTGTAGTGAATCAGCTTGTGTGCTTGTTTGAGATTTCTAAAAGCTTTCCATGCATTTCATCATATCTCCCATGAGATGAGAATGTGTTGAAAAAGTGAAAATAACAAACACAAGACGAGATTTAGATTTATCGTCTCAAAAAAACATTAAACACAGCATCTTATTTCTGTGCACAATCCTGGATTGTCTCCTTCCGAACGGTGCAGTTTTACACTATAGCTGGTGGGGAGTCAGAGCCTGTGTTTCAGACACTGTTGTATCTGAATCTTTCATGACCACCCCGGCGCAGTGTTATGTAACAGCCTGGTGTAGAACGTCCTGATGTGTTACAGCAGCCATTATTAATTTACCATCTGGCTGGGGGGAAAGCTGGCTGAACTTCTAATTTTGCACAGATCCCAGGACACATACAGGAAGACGGGAAATCTTGCTGCTTTGAAAACCTTTTAATGTTCCTTTCATTTTACAGATTCAGCATTTTTGGGGGTTAGCAGACCAGATATTAGAGAAAATTAGAGAAAGATGATGGTGTGACTTAGCTGCTTCTTTTGTTACTATACTAGTTTGTGCACAATAGCACTGTTTTTGCATGCTGTAGCTCATTTACTACAAATCAACACATACTTTTACTGTTAAACATATTCTAAAGCATACTGTTGGGATTTGACTTTTTGAATGCTGTTGCTGTCATGCAGCCATTTGTTTCTACTATTTCTATTTTGCTTGTATTCTTTCCAAAAACATCGTCACAATTTAGATTTTTCAAATAAGTCTGCGCTTGATCTTGCATTCCCATGCAACAATTTCTTTTACAACCAAACAACGGACATATTTCCATTGCCTACTATATGTCTCAAACTGATTTCACGTCTCTGCAAATTGATTTTTTTTCCATGTAGAAATGAATGGAGACCAATGGAAAAAAAACTATCATATTACTTATTCTTTATGATTATCTTATTATTTTTATTAATAAAAACAGATGAAAATCTGATAAAAAAAAGGTAAGGCTGTCATTCAATTGAAATATTTTGTCCATAGTTAATCGCGAGTAATCGCAAATTAATCGCACATTTTTTATCTGTTCAAAATGTACCTTAAAGGGAGATTTGTCAAGTATTTAATACTATTATCAACACAAAAAAATGACAAATAATGTGCAGAAACCCTCACAGGTACTGTATTTAGCATAAAAAATATGCTCAAATCCCTCATATCTGGAGGTCAGAGGTCAAGGAACCCCTTTGAAAATGGCCATGCCAGTTTTTCCCTCGCCAAAATTTAGCGTAACTTTGTAGCGTTATTTAGCCTCCTTCCCGACAAGCTAGTATGACATGGCATAAAACTGAGCCCGTTACAACTTATAAGATGCAGTTAACAGTTATGTAAGAAAAAAAAAAAAAAAAAAAAAAAAAAGACTTTTGATTTACCTGCATTTATGGCATGAGTGAAACCACGTTAACACATGCAAACTGCATTATGCACAAATATGTACATGCACTCACCTTCATAGCTCTGAGTATTTAAACTTGGGCACAAATAATTTATTAACAACAATAACGTTAAGTGCAAAGCTAGCTGTTTCTCTGCAGCTGGTGTGGAAGCTATTACAGTCTGAGTGTTTGTTTGTGTTCTTACTGAGTGACTTACATCATAAGGTGACATACAAATGTGTGACATGGCAACAACCAAACAAAAAGACTCATATGGTAGAGGGAGTGAAGAAGAACAGCGCTGGGTGGATGGATATATAAATAACTAGAATTACTGCCCCGTGGTTGTATCCCTCCGCCAACCAGTCAAATTGCAGTTTACATCCATGTCTGTCCAAAATGTCTTCGCTTTATCATTTTATCCTATTAGACATTTCTGTGAAATTGTCATAATTAGGATACGAACCCCTGAGTTATGGCCAAAAACATGGTATGTGAAGTCACAGTGCCCTTTGACCACCGAAATCTAATCGCTTCCAGACTGTGATGAACGTGTCCAGAGTGTATCCTGCTCTCCGAACATGTGAAGCAAATTACTGTGATTACAGTTCTGCTTTGTCATTTCTTTCTTTCTTGTTGCTTTGTTTCATATGTGAAATGTCTCAGAATATCATCACAGACCAGAGGGTGACTTCTGCAGTTGCACTTGGTGAAGGCACACCAACCAATACAATACTGTCATCTTGTGGTACCAGAACAGTGCAGAGCAAAACGCTGAACTTGTTGCCTCTTTAAAGGAATATTCCACAAAAAAAACTATACAATCATTGCATTCAAGTACACTTCCTGGTCACAAGCATCAGACGTAAACACCACACTATGTTAGTGACAAATGGCAGGCGTGTATTTAGCTGTTTTTAAAAGGCACGGATGATACAAAGACATAGGGGAGGTGGATCATGTTGTAGAAGTGATTCAAAAGTTTATAGGAACTGTTGATACCGTTGTTTCACTTGGAACTTGTTAATTTTTACACTCTTTTTCGGAGAATTTGTTATTTTTTACGGTCTTGTCAGGTGGAATTTGTCACTTTTTACACTTGTATTTAGAGAATTAATTACTTTTACATTTATGTCGGGTAGAATTTGTTACTTTTTACACTCGTGTTTGGAGAATAAGTTGTTTTTTAACATTCTTGTCTGGGGAATTTGTAACTTTTTACACTCGTCAGGTGGAACTTGTTACTTTTTAGACTCGTGTTCAGAGAATTTGTTATTTTTTATAGTCTTGTTAGGAGAATTTGTAATTTTTTAAACTCGTGTCAGGTGGAATTTCTTACTTTTTACACCTGCGTTCGGAGAGTTTGTTACTTTTTACACTCCTTTCAGGTGGAATTCTTTTTTTTTTACAGTCCTGTCGGGAGAATTTGTAACTTTTTACACTCGTGTTTGGAGAATTTGAAACTTGTAGCATTAGGGCACTTTCATTCACTGAGGCTTCTTCTGTGCTTTGGATTGTATCTCATTTGTATCTCGCTTTTTCACTAAAGCATCTGACAAATGAATAAATGTAAAGGTGAAGTAACATTTGAGAATCCAAGCTGACTCTGGCTGCTCTGTAGTGCTTTGAGTCCAACTGCTGTTGCACAAAGAGAACAAATCAGAGACTGCTAGGTTCAGAACACTCTTAAGACATATTACACAAGCGTGTCTATGCAGTAGCAATAACACCTGCCACTCAAGTCCAGGTTTACCAAAGTAACCAATATGAAAGCTAACCTGCATTGATTAGTGTTGAGCAAGCATGTGGGTGGATATATTACAAGAAATATGACCCCTCTACTGCACTGCGAACCCGCCACCCCCTCTCCCAGCTCATCATTCAGTGCCACAGCCAAGTGCAGCACTGGGACCCAGAGCACGCTTTTGACAACTCACCATGGCACTCTGCCCTCATCTCGTGTCACCTGACAAGCTGACACTGACTGGGCATTGGGAGACGGAGCCAAGCGATTACGCCGGTGACCTCTCACTTGGCTCCGTGCACCCCAGACTTCCGGATGGGGTCGGGATGATAGCGAGGGAACAGATGAGGAAGGGTGAAGGGGTGTCTAAGGGGAGACTAAGTCAGGACAAAATATCCAGATGGACACAGACGGAGGGAAAGAAAGGATGTGATCGTGAGAGAGAATAACACCAGAAAAACAGAAATGAGAGATGTTTGAGCGTATGACAAAACTAGGAGGAGATCATGGCCGTGAAGTGTTAACTTGCGTGTCAAGTGTCCTCTTCCATTCATCAACCCAGTCTGCCTTTCCCCTCCTTCCCTTTCCACACCCATTTCTATATGTAACAGATCTTCTTTTCTGCTCCTCAACATGCTTTCTTACACGTCCTTATATAGCTGTGGGACTCCCTGCTTCGCTTCCACCCCACTGCAAGCATCCACAACTTCACCTCTTTTATAAATACCCCAGCGTTACTAATATGGCCATGCCTAAAAAGGGAAGGGGAATAGTTTAGGACAAATAAGTTGTACACTCGAAAATGCAATCTGTAAAGTCAATATTGTAATTCTCTTCTTTAAAATCACTTCTGTAATTGTCAGTGTTTTTTTTTTTGTGTGGGTGTATGAAGTTATCTACCGCATGCAAAAAAAAAATGCATAACTACATCCTTATATAGTTGTACCCATTTCCATGCAGCACAATAAGAGGTTTAAAAAGTGTAATTTGAGTTTGATGTCAAGCTCTGCGCTACAGCACAGTTTATTAATGCCGCTCCATCCATTAATATATTAATATTATTACAGATTACAAAAGAAAATGTTTTCAAAATGGTTGTGTTTCATCTATAACTTGACACTCTTCTGCTTCCAGGCAGTGATTGAAAGAATTAAGAAACATCTTATTATTCAATCACTGGTGCACGCTACACTCAAAAATGATTTAATAACTGTTTGATTCCTTTGTGTTAAGCCCTGTTCACACTCAGCTAGCATTACCTCAGGGCCTCTGGTACTGTTGTACAGCAAAAACAAAGTCTGTCCCATCTTTGCATATGATGGAAATGAAACATGAAATATAATTCTCGCCAAAAAAAAAAGTTCATGATCTCTGTTAAAAGAAAAAGAGGAGCAGAGGATGGGAATACCTTTTTATATCAATATAATATATAATATAAAATGAGATCAACACATTTTTGAGATGCGACGTCATCTGAAATTTTGCATTAAAAATAACGTGAGGTCCTCAGGTAAAGATAGCCTGGTATCACTCTACTTTACGTTTTCTTTAAACATCATTTATTTGTTTTATTTTTAGGTTTTTATATCCTTCTGTAGCTTCCCAGTGTTTTTCCTTATGTATTCAAATCTGATCAATCACATTTTGGTCGAAGTATGCATGTTTTAGTGTCAAAATGCTATTTTCCCAAGCCTTTCTAAAAACGTTTTCCCATGTGAGCGGATGCAGGTTTCTGTATGATGTCATTGCTACATATACAGTAAATATACATCCTTAAAGCGTATTACATACAGTAACTTAGATGGTCGGCACGCTCCAATCAGCCAATCCAAGCCAATCAGAGCAGACTGGGCTTTTTTTTTGGGAGGAGAGGGGCTTAAAGAGACATGGCGCTAAAACGGAGCCTTTCAGACAGAGGGCGATTACAGGTATAATCAGACAGACAGTATATGAGGAAAATAAAATGCTTTTTGAACATGTTCTAGTAGAAATCAAACTTGAAAATGAGCATGATATGTCCCCTTTAAAGGATCAGTCTGTAGGATTTTGTTTTCATTAGTGTATAATCACCTGAAACTAAGATACGTTGTGTTTTCGATGATGTTTGTGTATTGCTTATAAATGTTAAATAAGGGGACTTTAAAGTAGAGTGTTACCGATATTCGTGTGTGAATGGGGCTTAAAAAAACAAGTACAATCTCAAGTTTGGACCTATTTTGTCTCCTGTGAAGGCCACTCCGATTTGTTGTAAACCTGGAGGCTGTGACTATTGTGCTTTGCCCTAAAGCATTACCTCTTCTTGCAGTTGATCACAAGTCAAGCAGCAATTATCTTTCAGGTATGTCAAGGTCTGTCTTTTTGTGCCTGTCAAAGCTGGGCTGCGAAACACAGATTCCTTCTGCCGCTGAAGTATCTGCTGATTGTTCTCTTCCACTCCTTGACTGCAGTTGAGTTTAAAAACAGACAAAATTACCACAAAGCAACAACCAGACATCACAGAGAGACTGAACTGCTTTCAAAGTCCAGCATCAGCTGCAGCTTGGGCTGAGTCTTAATTTTGATGGCACCTTTGTGTGCCATAGAAAGCTGATTTACTTGTGAAAGAGAAAGGGAAGAATGATTAAAGAAAGGCTCCCATCTAATCTATTAATCACACTTTAACATCCATTCATCCTCCCACCTATTCATCCGCGCATCACTGATCGTAAAGGGTCACTTCATCCAAATCACTAAAATCAGATTTACTACTAGTAATGTCTTACATTGTAGGTAGTTTTTGGTTTTATGTGCCAATATATTCCCTAGAATTTCTGCCATCAACCCAATTCCAACAGAAGTGAATCATATTTAATTTGAGCTGCTCAAAGCGTTGAAATATTACATTTGAGAAACTCGGCACAAATTAAAACCCATTAACCTCCATTGAATTGTGGTGGGACATAATGGTGCCTTCAAATGGGGTCGTGTTTACCAGGTTCACGAAGAGAGTCCATAGGAACGACGCCTGTTGTGGTAATCACAAACTTGTGGAACGTTTCTGACAGCTCTGAGTTCGCGAGTTGTGACGTGTTTGTTGACGTTGTCAGAAATGGCGGAGGCCTTGGCAGTTACATTTTTTGTTCATATATTGTAATTTTAGTCATATATCTTTTTTCTTCAGAATTTTACATGTCTGAGGAAAATGTTGATATTCCGTACGGCCTCATCTTTTTCCTCTGTCATTATGTCTTCGCATTTCGTTACCCACTTGCTAGCTTGCTACATTGTTAGCCTCTTAGTCTTCTAGACGCAGACAGAAACGTTAATATTGCCGTTGCTTAGCAGCGGTGTCCTCACGACTTAACCACTTGATCGCCAAGCATATTGAGTACACGACTTCCCGTGTTGTAAACACGCGCTCCCGAGTTTCATTTGAAGGCACCATACGTCCGAGAAACGGGAACCTTAAAGGTATAGTTTGACATCTTGGGAAATACGCTTATTTGATTTCTTGCGAAAGACTTAGATGTGCTTTCAATATGAAGCTATAGCCAGCAGGCACTTAGCTTAGCTTAGCTTAGTCCTTTCAACCTTGAGAAAGGCAGCACAGAGCAGACCCACTCCTTTAATTCTTACCTTTCACAATAAAAGCCCTAGATATATAATATTCCCAGGTGAGTATTTCGCATTTTCGGATCGTTTGTTCGTCATGCCCCCGGTGTGTAAAGGCCTTAAGGCGTATTTCCCAAAATACTGAACTATTCCTTTAAGACCTCAGCAGATAAAACTGAAACTATCTGCACGGCTAGACAGAATAGGAGTGAGAAAATATGTTATTTTTTTCTAATTTGGGCGAACTTCCCCTTTAAAGTAAAAGAAGCCTAATCCCGAATGGAACCTTTCCCATCAGCTTCTTATATGGTGATTATCTTGCTTTAGTGTTTTAAGGTAAATAGGCCAATCCTCCTAACCAGATTACAGGAAATGTGGCCTAAGTCCAGTCATGAGCTAATGTGTTTGGACTCATAGAGACCAAAAGAATGGATGGCATTAAAGATTGAAGAACAACAAAGTGCATACTATACCATACTATGCATACTACACAAGCTATTTGGCCGCTTATGAATGTTATTTATGCCGCTTTGCAAGGCGCTACATAACGCTTTGACTCACTTCATTCAAAGTCTAACCTCATATTTAAAGGGGCAGTCATCTTTTCAAAACCTGCAGGTGCTAAAGCAATAAAATGGAGAGCACATTAGCATCAAAACTGGAAAATGGTAGTGTGTTTTTGTATACAACTGTGAGAAATACAGTTTAGTCTGTATATTTACAGTATGTATGTGCATGTATGCAGCGGCTTCACTATCGCAAAGTGTGAGCTGCTCTCCTTTCCACCACACCTGTTGCAGCGTCTCTTCCCCTTCAACATAGTTGGCTCAAGTTCTGCCCCTCTTGTTCTTCTGGTAACCCCCGCTGTCTGCGCTCCTCTCACGCCGGCTATGAGGGCTGTCAATTGTTGGCTTTGGTTTCACTCCGATTTAGAAAGTGCAAGGCAGCAATCCAAAGCTTTTTTGCTTGTAAGGCCTTTGAAATAAAGATGAAATGCCAAGGGGTTGCTTGCGTAAATGAAACTGAAATTTTCAATGGAGTTCTGAGATTAAGGAAATGTCTATCACGGATAGACGAGACGCTAAGATTGGCCAGAGATAGAACCAGTGCTCATGTGATACTAAATACAACTTCCTCTCCATCTCCCTCACTCCCCTACCTCTCTCTCTTTCTGTCTATGTGTCTCGGTCCAGATGGCAGCCCAAGTTCTGGGCGATTTTGATGATGAGGACATTGGATTCGGCCTGGTGGATGAAAAGAAGGGCTCTGCTGTTGCCAAGAAGCTTGGTAAGCTTGCCAATCATTGACTGAGACCTTGCTGGTGAAAACATTGCCTAATTGTCAATGATCCCGAGAGAGAGAAAAAAAAGAAACTTGGCTCAATCTCTTTCCATCACCGTTTTTCTCATGGTCTCTCCTGTTGTTTTCACTGAATGGAGTTGATTAAGTGCCACTCAGCAAATTTCTTCTTTTTTCCAAATAACATATAAATCAATGAACTGTCTCCAATCATATAACAAGCATTCAATCAAGATTCAGGGGACCGGTCTTGATTGTAATCTGGGAAATAAATATCTATAGGAAATTCTTTAATCTGCTAATTTACTGTAGTATTTGTGTCTTTTTGATACACTTGAACCTGTCCCGTGCTCCTCCATGTTCACTAATGAATGATTAAATACACAATTGACAAGACAAAAGATGGATGGACTAAAAAAAAAAAAAAAGAAATATGTTAATAAGAAATGTCAAAATAAGAAATTCTTTGAACATGGGATTCAAACTGTAGTAAGGCAATGATAGCCAATATATGAAACAAGCCTGCCCTCAAGTGTTGACCAGAGATATCACAGCTTCTTTGTAAAAACTGGTGCTGCAGCTGTAAACCCAAATGAGCAGCACTTATTGTGTGTATGAAAAATCAAGTATATGAATATGTTACATACTGACATATTTATATGTTTCTAGTCTTCTTTTTGAATAAGAGGAATCCTTCTTGACACACACAAGCTCTGTGATGAATCAATAATTAAATATTGTTTAAATATATGCAGCTATTGCAAAATAAGACATGCTGCAATGGAAATACGGCTATGGAAGTTGTAACAGCAAGTGTAAGCTTATTATACAGTAAGTGCTTAAGTAAGTTTAAGTAAGTAAGTTTGCTTCACAAATAAAATGTCATTCAAAGATAAACATACCAACCAGGAAGAGACATGAAATGACGACAAAGAATCGACCACAAAGAGACACAAAGTGACTACAAAGAGACACAAAGTGACTACAGAGACACAAAGTGACTACAGAGACACAAAGCAAGTCCAAAGAGATTCGAAATGACTACAAAAAGATACAAAACAACTGTCGAGACTCAAAATGACTACAAAAACATGCAAAACAACTGCAAAAAGACTAAAAATGACTGCAAAAAGATATAAAACAACTGCAAAGTGACTCAAAATTACTACAAAAAGATATAAACCAACTGCAAAGAGACTCAAAATGACTACAAAAACATGCAAAACAACTGCAAAAAGACTCAAAATTACTACAAAAAGATATAAACCAACTGCAAAGAGACTCAAAATTACTACAAAAATGGGCAAAACAACCACAGAGAGATACAAAACAACTTCAAAGAGACTCAAAAAGACTACAAAAAGATACAAAACAACCACAGAGAGACACAACATGACTACAAAGAGATACAAAACAACTTCAAAGAGACTCAAAATGACTAGAAAGAGACAAAACAACTCCAAAGAGATTCAAAATTACTAAAAAGAGACACAAAACAACCACAAAAAGACAGAACTACAAAAAGATACAAAACTACTGCGGAGACTCAGAATTACTACAAAAAGGGGCAAAACAACCACAAAGATACACAACATGACTACAAAGAGACTCAAAATGACTACCAAGAGACAAAAAACAACTACAAAGCGACTCAAAATTACTACAAAACCAGGCAAAACAACCACAGACCAGAACTTACTGCAAAAAGACCAAAATATTGTGACACAAAACAACTACAAACAGACACCAAAATTACTAGAAAGAGATGCAAAACCACAGAGAGATACAGTATGTAACAACTACAAAGAGACGCAGAACAACAACAAAAAGAGGCTAAACAACTATAAAGTCTGTGTGTCTTGCTCCTATGTACGCGAGGTGGTGGGGCTGTTTGCTTGTCTCATAATCCACCCATGGGTGTAATGACTGTTTACCTCTTTCTCTCCAGGTCTGGATGAGGTGGAGAGCATCTACATTTTTGCCAACAACGAGATCATCGAGTATGACGGAGAGCTGGCAGCCGACACCCTAGTAGAGTTCCTCTACGATGTAAGTCATTTATGGCGCGGTGCCAAATATTATGGTTAAATTCAGACTATGGTTTGGTCCTATTTCTAACTCTACAATTTGTATGCAAGATAGATACATTGAGCACATCTTGAAGCATACTGCCTTATTCTGCTTGTAGAATTATGTTACCTAGATATCAGGACTGATATAAATGTCTCGTCAGGTGATTGAAGACCCCGTGGAGATCATCGACAACGAGCGCGAGCTGAAGGGCTTCCATAACATCGATGAGGTCATCAAGCTGGTTGGCTATTTCAAGAGCGAGAAATCTCCTCGTAGGTTGAAGATTACGATCTAAAGACTGAGCTTCCAACAGATCAAACTTAAAGAAACTGCTCTTATCAGCTTAATAATATATCTTTCCTTATTTTCTCCATCCAGACTTCATTGAGTACGACGACGCTGCTGAGGAGTTCCACCCCTTTGTCAAATTCTATGCCACATTTGACCCCAAGGTTTAAATTGAGTATTTTGTGCATAAAAATGTGAATTTGAGTTCATTAGAAATGAGGAGACGTAGTAATGTCATGGACTTGTAACAACAGAGACATTTATTTAAATGTTAAGATTTTATTGGGTCATTAATAACGTTAAACACTAAACTGTGCTAGCGAACATTTGTAATATTTTTTAAGATTTTCTTTTGACCTTGTATTTCCTGTCTGGTTCTCTTCTCTCTTAACATGATTTCAGATCGGCAAGAAGCTGAAGCTGAAGATGAATGAAGTTGACTTCTATGAGCCGTTCATGGAGGAGCCAGTCACCATTCCAGGAAAGCCCTATCTCGAGTCCGAGCTTGTTGAATACATCGAACAGCATGACAGGTGAGAAATTTTACATACATGTATTGATGTATTGTACTTGTACTTAACTTGAGTATTTCCATTTAATGCTACATTTACTCCACTACATTTCGGAGTCGAATATTGTACTTTTTACTCCACTATATTTATTGAATAGATTAAGTTATACTTACTTTGCAGATTTAGATTAATTGCCATCATGTGCAATGTTACTTTTCTATTTTAGCTAATTTCACTAAATTTATCTTACTTAATTGTTATTAGTATTACTTCTTATACAGTACACTATATTGTTACACTTTTTTCCATACTCATGTTGTTGTAATTTAATTTTCTATTTTAGTTTACTAATTTTACTGAATTTATCAAACTCCCACAATTCTATTTTGCACTGGTGTTAATATTACTTATACACTTTAATACTCTGTTTTATTTCCTTCAGAATAATAAAGTTTTATGTCATCTTATCTTAAAGGTCCCGTATTGTAAAAAGTGAGATTTTCATTTTTTTTGTATTATTATAAAGCAGGTTTTAGTCCTATAAAAATACTGTGAAAATATCGAAATGCTCAATCCATGGAGAAATACACACAGCCCGTATTCAGAAACTGTGCCTTGAAGCGAGGATTTCTGTACATTTGTGATGTCACAAACATACAATATTGAGACCGTTTCACAGTTTTAAACATAAACAATCTAAATGTGTCCTGCTTTACTTCCGTTTGCAGTGTATGTGAATGACATCAGCTGACAGGAAGCAAACATGGACCCAAGCTGTTGCCTGGCAACGCAATTCCATTGCAATTCCGTTGAAATGCGCTAAAACGGAGTTGTAACATAGTATTTTTGACACTGTGGTTTTATTACTATTACTTATGTAAAAGATCTGAGTACTTCCACCACTGCAAAATGTATACAATCAATGCAGATAATCCTCAAACCAAGTTCTGCGGTAACGTGACCAGATCTCGACCACAGAGGTGACAGATGAAAAAACACTCCTTTGAGTAATTTTTGGAATGGTCATATGGACACAAATCTTTTTAATTTCTTCAAAAAAGTGTTTTTCTAAATTATATGTCATGTGAATTTAACAATTTGATTTTTCATGTTTGAATGTTTCAGGCCCACACTGAGGAAGCTTGAGCCTCACAGCATGTATGAGATCTGGGTAAGAGATCGGAACACGTTATTTTAAAAAGTCATCTGTTAAACAATTATAATTTTTTCCCCAATAAAACTTATCAGTTAATCTAGAGTGGAAATATAGAGCATCCTTGTCTTATCCTTCTTTTTATGTTCACAGGAGGATGACATTGATGGAGAGCACATTGTTGCCTTTGCTGAGGAAGATGACCCAGGTAAATGTCTACCTTAGTGCCTCTTTACATATCACTGATACTATCCACATAGTGATTGAATCAGCTGGACGATCAAATATCTAGCTAATACTTGATGGCACCTGGCTCACCACCGTACCTGACATTTGAACTTTTCCTTAGACGGTTTTGAATTCCTGGAAATCCTGAAGGAGGTGGCACAAGAGAATACTAACAACCCCAACCTCAGCATCATCTGGATCGACCCCGACAATTTCCCCCTGGTATGAATATCACTCACTCCAACTGTATATCAACTAGCAGGCACATTTTACTTATTATACTTTACTTTAGTTTTTTTTTTTTTCTGAGTGTACGGCTTGAAGATATATTTCAAAATCACTGAATATGTTGATCCCTTTGTTGTCTTATGTTTCTTTTATCTGCTTTTTAATTATAATCTCTATTTATATACTGTATCTTCAAAAACACAATTTTTCAAAATGATCATTATAAAAATATAAAAACAACTGCTTCAAATTTCATTCATAATCGCATCGATAATAATGCTTTAACGCAAATTTGTTTTAACGCCACTGATTTCTTTATTGTATTAATGCAAATTGCGATTTTTAGGTTGTAGCGGGCTCAGTTTTAAAGCTACTATCAAAGATACAAATGAAACTGGAAAACTAAGGAATCCATTGGTAACCATGTTATACCATTTTGTCGCCAAGGAGGCTAAATAATGCTCCAAACGTACTCTAAAGTTTGGCGAGGAAAAGCTGGCATGACCATTTTTAAAGGGGTCCCTTACCTCTGACCTCAAGATATGTGAATGAAAATGGGTTCTATGGGTACCCACGAGTCTCCCCTTTACAGACATGCCCACTTTATGATAATCACACACAGTTTGGAGCAAGTCATAGTCAAGTCAGCAAACTGACAGCTGTTGGTTAGGTCCATTTTGAACAGATAAAAATGTGCGATTAGTTTGCGATTAACTGTGGACAATCATGCGATAAATTGCCATTAAATAATTTAATCAACTGACAGCCCTACTCAGAATATATTAACCTACCTAACCATCTGTCTGTATCTCTCCTTCAGCTGGTGCCATACTGGGAGAAGACCTTCCGCATCGACCTCTCTTCTCCTCACATTGGTGTGGTTGACGTTGAAGATGTAAGCAACCTCTCTCATCCAATTTCAAGTTGTTTGCAGTGTAGCAGCAAAAAACTTGGCTCAAACAGCAAAAAAAAACTGTCTCTAGCACATTATTTGTTAAGTAGGTCTTTCAAAATGCCACCACGGCATGACAGTCTTACAGTCTTGCTCTAAATGTCATGCATACTCTCTAACTTTACTTATTATCTTACCCCCGTTTTGAGCAGTGAACTGGGCACCGGAAATCACTTTGTCATTCTGTAAGTATTTTTGTGTGCATATCGTTGACAGGCCGACAGCGTGTGGATGGAAATGGATGACCAGGATGACATGCCCACGGCTGATGAGCTCGAGCAGTGGGTTGAGGACGTTCTCTCGGGAAAGATTGACCCAGATGATGATGATGATGATGAGGACGACGATGATGACGATGACGACGACGATGACGATGATGACGACGATGATGATGATGATGATGACGATGACGACGACGATGATGATGATGATGACGATGATGACGATGACGACGACGATGATGATGATGACGACGACGATGATGACGACGATGACGACGATGATGAATAAATGTTTACCACCATCCTTCACTTCAATATGATTTAGCCAGAAATGGCAAAACCCAAAAATAGCACCAGTTTTTTTTCTAACATCTTGCAGCAAACACACTTTGTGTCTGTTTGCTTCCTGTTTGGTTTCCTGTAAGGGACAAATATGATGACCCAATGGGAAACTTTTACTGTCAGTCAGGGAAGGAGATTTTCAAAGAAGCAGAGGATTTGCACATCTGTTGATGAACAGGGTTGCAGCTTCAAATGTTATATGTCTTTTGCTACTGTATTAAAATATGCTAATCTCTCACCTCTGAGGTTCACAATGAATGTGAGCAAAGAGGCCAACAGGGGCTAACTTCCCTGACATTTCTACCTAATGTCACAGTCCGGGGGTTCACCCCTTTTTCTCATTTTCTCCAATTTACTGTAATCCTGTTTCAATGAACATGTTTTCTACTTGATGAAGAGAAGAAACAAACACTTTCTTGTACTATTTCTAAAGAGAATAAACCTGAAACTCACTGGACAGTCTTAAGATTGTTACACTCTTGGAAAACTATTAAGATACCGGAAAATAAATAAAAAAATTACAAAATAATTTGTTTCTGCTCTCATATTAAAAAAATGAAAGACAAAAATATTTTAAAACCAATGCTGTTTGTTGTTGTCATTGGCATATGAGATACATTATTCATATGTGTGTGTGTGTGTGGTCTGCAGGCAATTAAGGAGGGCTTTGTTTAAGCATAAATGCTTTGTATCATTCAATTGTTACATTTAATCAATATATAATGCCATGATAATTGTAACTAGACTTGCAAGCGAGTATAACGGGGTCCAAGCACCCAAATACTCATCCAGTATTCATTAGGGCTTTGATGAGTAGCTGAACAGCAGTGAAGACACAATACGATGTCACACTTTGTTCTTAAAGCTAGGGTTGGTAATCTTGAGAAACTAGCAAGAGTACATTAGATTTAAAAAAATGGTCCAACTAAAACCAAACCAGTGTTACCAACTCTTTTCCAATAGTTCCAAAAGTTGTTAAATCAAGCAAGAAAGTCACCAATTTGGCAACACTGACAACCTCATCCCTTTAGGCCTCCCTCCAAAGACACTCCCCAAAAATTAGCATTATAAATGTAATCATATCGCAATGAGTGTAAACAAACGAACGTGGCTGTTGTTTGTACTCACAGCTGCCAAGCTAGCAGCTAGTGGAAGAAAGAGAGTAGAGTAGAAAGAGCGCAGGTAGGTATAGGTAGACAGGGCAAGTATAGGCATTCTTTATTACAGTCCTGCGACAGCCACAGATGCTAGATTGTGTTTCTTCTTTTTGTCAGAGCATTTCATTTATTGATTGCCGTCAGGATGAAATGTTCATTTCAACTAATATAAATAAAAATGTATTTGAACAATGCTACCAACACCAACCTTTAAGTCTTGCCACGACAAGCTAGGTTGCAAAAAAATAACATTCATATTAAAGACATTTCCAATGCAGCTACAACAGAATTTTGACGTGTGTTATCACCTGAGAGAGATCTTGGTGCCATGAGAGAAAAAGTATGAGCTTTAGAAAACAAGCTGAACAGGATTTTAGTGGCAAAAGGGGATACTCTTCAACATTAGTGTAATATTAAAACCACCAATGCCAGAAGTCAGCATTGTGGTTTTGAGGAAGTCTGAGAACTTAGCTAAGCTGACCATATTATTTGGTCTAGGGGGGACAGTAATCAGTTCCTCTTAAGCCGCAAGTTTCACATGAAGTGAAACTTTGTGTCCTTGAATCCAACTTCCGCTATGTGATTTAATATGCTTTATGTCTCTTTATGGTTTATACTGTGGTCTGAGACCTATATGAGTGAAAACTCATGTGTCATGATGCAGGGAGCAGGACAGGCAGGCAGGACGGACCCAAATGGAGACTCCAAGACGGACAGATACTATGAAGACACATTAATAACAAAAACGTCTAACAGCAACGAAAGATGAACCGGCAAAGAACAATTATTAGTCAAAGGTAACGCAAAATCATTTTAACGCCAATAATTTCTTTAATGCATTAACGCAATCGATCTTTTGGAGGTTGTAGCGGGCTCAGTTTTAAAGCTAGAGTGAAGATCCTGTCATCATATGAAACTAGAAACCTAAGGAACCCATTGGTACCAACCATGTCATACTAGCTTGTCGGGAAGGAGGTTAAATAACGCTCCAAACTTGCACACATTTCGGCGATGAAAAACTTGTGGCTATTTTCAAAGGGGTCCCTTGACCTCTGACCTCAATATATGTCAATTAAAATGGGTTTCCGGACAATATTTGTCATTGTTTTGTGTTGTTAATTGATTTTCAATATTAAATATATACATACATTTGCATAAAGCAAGCATATTTGTCTCGACTTGACAAATCTCCCTTTAAAGTACAATTTGAACAGATACAAAAATTGTGATTTATTGCGATTAATCGTGATTTATCATGGACAATCATGCAATTAATCGCGATTAAATATATATATATATATATATATAAAATATATAAAATATCGACTGACAGCCCTACTTTATACTATTCCGTTCAAAAAACAATTCTCTATTAAGTTTCTCTGTTTAATTCACTTCATTTACAGCTTTTCTTCCTGGAACATCTGGCCAAACCTACAGCAGCACGTACTGTAGAAAGAGGCATGTGACAAGTGGGATGTGAGAAGTGTAAAGGTCATCATTAATCGAACCATATAAAAGCAGCTTGAGCAGTCTTGAGACTGAGCGACCTTGAATCAACTTGCCATTTCTGGTTGTGTCTCTGCAGTCTGACTTTGGGCCGATCTAAACACTGCTGAAATATAAAAAATACTTCTATTCCAACATGTGTGAGTTCAAAGACATGAAGGAAAAACTGGCAGTTCTGGAAACCAGGCTGAAGGACAATGAACAACTGCTTGTGGAGCTGGGGAACAAAGGTAGAGTGAAACTTTTTGATTGCTTCAATCCAAACATGTATTAAAGCAATGTGTGAATTGTGATTGAAAGTGGAAATACAAAATAAATGTGATGGTAATATTTTTGCTTCATATAGAGAGACCACAGGTGATATTCAGCGCAGAGGCTGGAGCAAGAGGAGCAATTGGACCTTTCCACTCGGGGACAACTCTCATCTACGAACACGTGATCACGAACATCGGAAATGCCTACAATAAACTCACAGGTAACGGCATCATAAAAGAACCTGCTGTTGCTTACTTGTTGAATTTGGTTATGAGTATTAGTGAGGTATCTTTTTATAATGGCTCAACATAAATAAATAAATCATATCTGGAATCTGGAAATTTATTTAAAATCTTAATCATAATGTTTCGGCAAATACTGTATGTCAGGATGAATTTTGGGGAAATGTGTTGTAAAACCACATCTAGATCATTTCCATCTGAAGGAAAGATACAGTCCTAAAATATGTATGGGAGTTTAATCAGGCAATCTGATTGGTTCATAGCCATGATATAATACCCATATACCACTGCTATGACACGTCTAACCTTAGCACTTTCAGTATCACTCCGCGTCTTAGAAGAAAAACGTTACACTGGGTCAGAAGGGGTCTGCTACACCCAATAATAGGTTTTATCATCGATTCAAATGGGCTTTCACCGAAAGGCTGGGTGCAATATTTCACTTGGTGTAAAAATCCATAAACCTCAGTAAAGAGTTGGAAACAAGCCAATATAATATGATGTTGTCAGACAGTGTGGTCTGAGATGATTTTTACAGTTCTCTGGACCATCTATGTTCCTAGTTTGGATTCAAAAGTTAACTTTTGAAATAAAATGTGACCGACCTCTTGTTCCCTCATAGGTATCTTCATTGCACCTCGTGCAGGTGTTTATTACTTTACCATCTTCCATCATGCTGGAGGAAACCCTGGGACAGTGCTGTCACTCTACAAGAACAGCCAGTGCATGGTCAAGACACAGGATCACCCAGCAGTCCATGAAACGGCTCATAACGGAGGAAACGCGGTGTTCCTGCAGCTGCAGCACGGAGACCAAGTGTATGTGCGCATGGATGCAAACTCACATGTTTATGGATCAAACTACCATACAACCTTCAGTGGTTTTTTGGTCAGTCAAATGTGAGAACTGCACAATGATTTACCACTTTGTTGGGGTAAAGAATCGATACTTATACACATATATCTCTAAACAATTCAAATTGATGATTAATTAATTACCCTAATTAGACTTTAAAATCAGTTGCTCCTAGTGTAAATTCAGAGAAATAATCTGAAAACGAGTACTCACTGTTAAGTTTACTGCTTCTTATTACACAGCTTTGTTGGTATTCTATGATTGTTTCTGATTCGCAGATCTTTCTAAGGATGTATAGTTCTTTAGTGGAATCAATAAAATCATTTTTAAATCAATATTTTGTCAAATTATTGATGTCTTTAGTAGCGGAGTAATTTGCGGGATAATGTAAAGTGAGTGTGTCATTATTTGCGAAGTGAATCCTGTTAGGGTGATTCAGGGAAGGTCAGGTGGCTGGGAAGTCTGACTGGAGGGAAATGGGTTACTGCAGGTCATGGGAGTGGCTGAATGTGGGATTGAGATAACTGGGATATGACAAACAATTTGAGGCCATCTGGTGGACAGAAAGAGAATATAGCCATGAATAGGTTTTAGGAAATGGGAATGTGGCTGGAGGGAGGGAGAGAGAGGCAGAGTGTGATAATCATTGATCAAATCAGATAAAAGCAGCCTGAGGAGTCATATGACAAAGTGGTGAGGAGATTGAGCAATATTGAATCAACTTGCCATTACTGGATGTGTCTCTGTTCTGCAGCTTGACTTTGGGCCAATCTAAACACTGCTGAAAGACTGTTATTCCAACATGTGTGAGTTGAATGACCTGAAGGAAAAACTGGCAGCTCTGGAAACCAGGCTGAAGGACAATGAACAGCAGTTTATGGAGCTGAGGAACAAAGGTAGAGTGAAACTTGTTGATTGCTTCAATCCATACATGTATTAAAGCAACGTGTGAATTGGGATGGAATGTGGAAATGCAAAATAAATGTGATGAGAATATTTTTTTTGCTTTATATAGAGAGAACAAAAGTGATATTCAGCGCAGAGGCTGGGGCGAGAAATGCAATTGGACCTTTCAACACAGAGACAACTCTCATCTACAAAACCGTGATCACAAATATCGGAAATGCCTACAGTAAATTCACAGGTAACGGCATCATAAAAGACCTGCAGTTACTTACTTGAGGCATCTTTTATAATGGCTCAACATAAATAAAGAAATCATATCTGTAATCTGGAAATTTATTTAAAATCTTAGTTGAGACCATAAAGTTTCCTACAGTAAGACGCCAAATATGTCAGGATGAATTTTGGGGAAATGTGTAAAACAATGTGCAATACATCTAGATCATTTCCACCTGGAGGAAAGATACAGTCCTAAAATGTGTATGGGAGTCCTGGGTTTACACTGTTATCAGGTCATTAAATGGGCGTTATCAGTGGTTATAAGCCTCTTAACTAGTAGCTCAAATCAGGCAATCTGATTGGCTCATAGCCATGATATAATACCCATATGCCACTGCTATGACACGTCAAACCTTAGCACTTTTTGTATCACTCTGCATCTCAGGAAAAACAAAAATGTTAGACTAATCTCATATCAGTAATCAAAGTATAATACAAGTATCTGCTGGTAGGCCACATATTACAAACTCATGATGTGTAGCCAAACATTATTCAAATACACATTTTAAATCTTAGTTGAGACCCTAAGACACCAAAATATGTATGTTCGAATTAATTTTGACAATGTGTAAGACATCTTGATTACATCCACATGAAGGAAAAGCTACTGTGCAGCCTTACATGTGTCTCGGAGTCTTGGGTTTGAGTATTTAATTTGGTGCAAAAATCCTTCAGTTGAAAATGAGCCAATATAGAATAAATATGATGCTGTCAGATAGTGTGGACTCAGATGGTCCAGAGAAAAACTCAGCTCTGTAAAAATCATCTATGGTGGGTTTCAAAAGAGTACTTTCGATTTCATTCAGGCATTTGAAAAAGAAAAAACAATAAACCTATAAAATGTGACCAACACCCTATTGTTTCCCCCAACAGGTGTCTTTACTGCGCCTGTTGCAGGTGTTTATTACTTTACCATCTTCCATCATGCTGGAGGAAACCCTGGGACAATGCTGTCACTCTACAAGAACAGCCAGTGCATGGTCAAGACACAGGATCACCCAGCAGTCCATGAAACGGCTCATAACGGAGGAAACGCGGTGTTCCTGCAGCTGCAGCATGGAGACCAGGTCTTTGTGCGCATGGATGCAAACTCACATGTTTGGGGATCAAACTACCATACAACCTTCAGTGGTTTTTTGGTCAGTCAAATGTGAGAACGAACGACCGCACAATAATTTACCACTTTGTTGTGATAAACAATCAATAATTATACACATATCTCTAAAATGATTAATAAATTACCATTAGACTTTAGAATCAACAGAGGGCATGCAGAGATGATGTAGGGAGATGTTAATGAAATGTGTGTTTTTTGTGTAACTGTTGCTGTTTGCTATGGATCATATCAGTAATTCATTGTTTTTTATTAATCTACTATTTACGTCTTGGTGTAAGATAAGTAACACTTACAGAGATAACATCATGATAGAGAATACATCATATTATATTATTATTATAATACAATCTGAATACATTCAAATTCAAATGATTTCCTCTACTAACTTTATTTCTTGTTCAATTTGCTGTTACCCCATGAAACACATTCATCTTTGCCAAGTTACTGAAGTATCAGTGAAAAGTTGAGACACATTTCTGTTTACATTTCTCTATGGTATCAAAGGTTATCTGATTGCCAGTAAATTTAGTTAATACTATTTTCTCAAGGCCGTTTCAAAATGGGATGTTAAAAATTAACGGGTCATCTTTAAACAACATGAAAGCAGCCAGAGGGATCACATCAATCAGAGTTTAGGTGACTGAACAGTGCTTATGAGGCTGTAAAGTTAGATTCGAATTAATAACAGCTCATCTGTGAGCTTTGTTTCTCTCCTTTTCTCAAAAACAATAACTTAAACTTCAGTTTTGTACAATCAATGCATATTTTGTACAAACTCTCATGGCTTTCTATATCCTCCTTGCATAGACTTTGTGTGTTTCTGTTAAAACCAAACATTTGAGAATGTTAAAGTAATGTAATAGATTTGCTATCTTTTTAGTAAGCCAATTAAATGTCTGGATCCATTTATTGCATTATTCACAGTATACGGAGTTCTATAGCTGGATAAACAAATGATAGATTTTTGTGTTAATGCATATCCGCAGTGTATGCATTAAACCGGCAATAATTTAGAAGTTAAAGTGAGAATTGTGTCAATGTAAATAAAATGTATATTTGTGTTTCCACTCATGATTCCGAGCCCTGCATGACAGATGAGGACACATAAGAGTCACAATTTGTGTCTCTTGTAGGGCAGTAAACAGCACCCTCTGCTGTGCCAAGCAAGGAGATCTACTTCAATTCTCTCCTTGTAGGTAAGGCAAGTTTATGTGCAGTTTTTATGCTTTTATGCTGCATGTCATGGAACATATCTGTAGTCCATAATCTACTGGTGTCAGCTATTAAGGTACTGACATCTAAAGCAATTCCAGGGTAATACGGATTAACAATCACAAAAACAAGCCATAAAATGAGGCAAGGGTTCAATGATTTTTGATTCTGTTTCCTTGAGGCTAGAATTCCCTAAAATGTACCTCCAACCACTCAAGTTTATGTCAGGAAAACAGCCACTGACTTATAGACATTTGGATATTGGTTTGTGCTTTCACAGCCAAGACAGCTCAGACATCTTGATCAAGAATTAATACATTTGTTCAATCTACAAGCCATACATTTAAGTGATGAGAAATATATTAATAGTTAGAATAGGTGTATTCGTGAAATGTCTTTTGTTTTTGTTTTTTGTCTTACTGCCTTTTAGATCTTATATAAAGTGCTGTTTATAAGCAAATTCTAACCTTTTACAGTTGGTAACTGAGTGCCACTGCACGGGGACAAACCTTTTCACAGTTCTCAACCTAATCATTTCTTATCTTCGACATGTACAGGGTTACAAAGGACGCGCGTCAAATCACATTCTGCTGATGATGATGTTTTTCACGCCGCAACAGCTCCCTGACGAGGGCTTGACGGAGAATATGAGCTTCCTTTTTCCCCCAACGTCTTCTCCTGTTGTTGTGCTATACAAATAAACTCAGACATTTTCTGATGAAATTATAGTAGTTGAATTATAGTTTGCTGGTTAACAGCCTATATCATTATTTCCCCCACTGGAACTGAAACAGTTGGATAACAGGTGCGGTAAGATAATAAAGCCACTTATCAAATGGGATGTTAAAAATTAACAGGTCATCTTTAAACAACATAAAAGCAGCCAGAGGGATCACATCTGTCAGACTTCAGATGACTGTGCGATCTTGAGTCAACTTGAAAGATGAATTTCGACATGTTATGGTTTGCGTCGCTGTTCTGTTGCTTAATTTTGGCCCAAGATGTTGGTAATGCTGCTGAAACAGAAAAACCCAGTGAAACACAGTCATGCAATCCTGACATGTGTGATCTACTGAGAGAGTTTGGTGCCATGACAGAATATCTCAGAGCTGTGGAAACCAGGCTGACGGACAGTGAAACCAGGCTGACAGACAGTGAAACCAGGCTGAAGGAAAGTGAAAACCAGATTTTGGAACTGAGGAACAAAGGTAAAGTGAGATTGTATTGAACAATCCATTAAGCATTTTGTGTATGGACTACACATGATTAATTGAGTCCTCCAAAGTAAACAACAAAAGATGGAAGTAGCGTGACAGAGCATGTCTCCTGACAGACAAGTCATAATTCACATTGTTACTCAAAGTTTATTTATGAGAGTATATACTATAATCAATAGAAACACTTTACAAAGTAATGTGAACAGCATGTTTTGTTTTACACAGAAGGAACCAAGGTGATTTTCAGTGCAGCAACAGGAGGAGGAGATAGACACATTGGACCCTTCAACACAGACACAACTTTAATCTACAGAACAGTGATAACAAACATCGGCAATGCCTACAGTCCGTCCACAGGTAATACTCACCGTCACCTGCATGTTTAGTTTTTTTTTTACACAAAGGGTTAATGAATACAATGATTGAGTAAATAAATAAAGCTATAAATAAAAATCATTGAATGTCTGCGGAGTGCGAGCAATGTAAGTAATTGTTGAGACAACTTCATTAATTGCAGAAAATAAATAAGGAAACCGCATTAAAAGTTGTTGAGGCTGTGGGAGTTGTAGTGGGTGCATGAGCAGAGTTACAGTGTCTAGAAAACAATCATACTCCTTTGAAATAGTCACTGAAAAATACCTTTTTACAGCTTAATTTATACATTTTGTCTTACAACATTCGACTAACGGGGAAAAAAGGCAACTGTTCTGACAATTGATATAAATTGATTAAATCAATCAATCTCCAGCATGGATCGATCCATTTACACATGAGCAAATTGTCCCTCAAAAAATAACCCGTTGACAATGATGTAATTTCTCTGTTTCATAAGGTCACACCAAGCACAAAAGGTAGCACAAGGTAGTACAAAATCAAGACCAAAAAAAGCTATATTTGGTGATTTTGCTAACAAGAGGATGGCATCCTCCCTCATATCACCTATTGGCTGCGACCACGCACTCACAAATACATAACCTTACAAACACTTGACCTCCAAGCCAAATTTCTGCCACCTAAGGGCGAACACTGTGGCCGCCATAGGGTGGGGAATTTTTTGTGGATCGACTGAGCGACCAACCAACCGAGCGAGCTATAGAGCTAGTGGTCACAGCTAAAACCATACTGCCTTCCTGTCTACTAATGAAGATGGGTAAAAACACATTAAAACCATACATTTAGCAATAAAATAAAACAAAAGTGAGCATGGCTCACATACCCCCGCTCAATGCTTGACCCAAAGGTTTTGCCCCTTTGGAACTAATGGAATTAGTCTATTGAGCAGAATCTAGCTTGTTATTATCAAAAATGTGGGCACCCTCGACTTCTAACCCCCAAAAGGCACAACTACACCACACTGTCAACCATCATACAAAATTTGAAGTTCCTAAGTTAAATAGTTTCCGAGTTCTGCTCCGTAAACGAAAGTGCGACACGCAGCGGATGCACTTTATTACCCCCGCGACCACGTTGTCGCGGGGGTATAATAAAGTGCTGAAGACTACTGAGGATTTGTGATTTGCAGTTGTAATAAAGAAAAAAATGTGACCAACAACCTGTTGTTTCCACAGGTATCTTCGTTGCACCTGTTGCAGGTGCTTATTACTTCACCATCTTCTTACACGCTGGAGGAAGCAACACGGCAGCATTGTTTCTCTACAGGAACAACCATTACATGCTCATGACCCATGATTTCCCGACAAATGCTGACAGAGCTGATACTGGAGGAAACGCAGTGTTACTGCAGCTGCAGCGAGGAGACCAGGTGTATGTGCGCATGGCTGCACATACGCATGTTTGGGGATCCGACTACCATACAACCTTCAGTGGTTTTCTGGTCACTCAAATGTGATGATCTATACACTGCATGTCTGTTCATTCCTGCTTGAATATGGATGTAAAAATCTCAGATGACTACAGTAAATAACGCTAAAATCTGATGCATCGGATTAATCATTGCTTCATTGAGTTCTTTATGCCGCATAGCAGACAGTTTGGTTGAAAAATCAATGCAAAGAAGATAGTGCTGCCTTCAACACATTGTTTGGTTGTAGGTTTTTACAAAGAGATGGAGACCGAAAGATAGATAGAGGTAACAACTGTGTTAATGATAAAATTCAGCTCAGTTGTTGTCCCTCTAACAGCAGGACCTTAGATGGTGGTCCAATAGTCCATAAAAAGTATAAAAAAGTAGGGCTGTCAATTGATTAAAATATTTAATCTCGATTAATCGCATGATTGTCCATAGTTAGTCATGATTAATCGCAAATTAATTGTATCCTCAAATCATAACATGGCAAACTGCAGCCCAACAGGCAACAACAGCTGTCAGTGTGTCAGTGTAATGTCTTGACTATGACTTGCCCCAAACTGCATGTGATTATCATAAAGTGGGCATGTCTGTAAAGGGGAGACTCGTGGGTACCCATAGAACCCATTTTCATTCACATATCTTGAGGTCAGAGGTCAAGGGGACCCCTTTGAAAATGACCATCACAGTTTTTCCTCGCAAAAATTTAGCGCAAGTTTGGAGCGTTATTTAACATCCTTCCTAAGATAGTATGACATGGTTGATAGCATTGATACCTTATTTTTTCTAGTTTCATATGATACTTTAAAACTGAGCCCGCTACAACCTAAAAAAATGCAAGTTGCATTAATTCGTAAAGAAATTAGTGGCGTTAGAATTAATTTGCGTTAACGCAAGCTGCAATAAACCTAACCCTAGATAATAGAAATCACTGATGAAGTAACACATGCAGACATATTTGTGACAGAGGCCTCTTATAAACAACATGTGAGAATTAAAAAGTATATATAATGCAAGCAACTTCTTCATCAATTTCCATCCTTACTATTACTATTTTTTTTTAATTCATCACAAAAGAAAATACGGCCCATACACGCATGCATTCATATAGACAACCTCTATGGTCAATCGTTTAGAAGACAGAATGTAGAAGGTTTTCGTCCCTTTTAGCCTCTGTAGTATCAAAGATTAAAATCAATGATTTAGACAAAAACAAAGTGTTCTGCCAAGAAATGTAGGTGTCAGAGGAGATGTCAAAAATTAACAATGAATAGTTATGAAATGTTAATTTCGTCGATCCGTGTCGATACGAATCATGTGTACTCGGGCACGGTTCATACCAGGTGTGAAAGCCAACCGTACCAAAACACAGAAGTGGACTGCTATTTAACGCGAGTAACGTTAGCAGTCAGCGAGTCGTTTTGAAAGGGCAGGCTTTTTTCAACGCCGCCGGCCGAAATCTGTACACATAAATATAAAACAGTTTCATA
The DNA here is from genome assembly GCF_043250625.1 of Sebastes fasciatus. Classification (NCBI taxonomy): domain Eukaryota; kingdom Metazoa; phylum Chordata; class Actinopteri; order Perciformes; family Sebastidae; genus Sebastes; species Sebastes fasciatus. Next base: position 14,482,166 of record NC_133816.1, on the reverse strand, counting down.
TCTCTGTCTGTATCTGCGCGCAGCATGCGCCGATCTCATCCTCAAGGCCATGATTGATAAAGCACGAAGGCAGGCAAGAGGGTTCCTTAAAATATAGACAATAGTAGGCGATGGGGTTGGAGCAACGTTTGTTATTTTATTTAGCTAATTTAATGTTCTACCTCCGAAGAACGAGAGCTGCTCAGCGGGCGGAGAGAGAGAGAGAGAGCAGGGGAGGGAACGACGTGTACAGTCCATTTCCTCAGATGAAGACTTAAGACTTTTACTTGTAGCGGAGTATTTCCGTGGTATTAGTACTTTTACTTAAGTAAAGGATCTATATTCTTCTTCCAGGAACAAACAATACCTAGACGGACTGCGGATTATACAGTCTTGCATGTACTTACAAGGGCCCTACCTTGTCCTTATGTCTAATGTCTTACCTCAAGTCACTGTGGGTGAAACTTGGTGCTCATGTGTTTATCTTGCATCTAATCTCACCCACAGTGACTAGCTGACCTCAAAAGTGAAATTCATTTGTTGTGAAATTGAATTGTGTTGCCGGTTCAGCCATCGCCATGTTGAGAGCCGTGTGAAGTCACTACAGATCTGCTCTGAATTTGAATTTACAAAAATATCAGATATCAGAGCACAAAACTGCAATCCGCACAGGTAATATGAATGATGCAATTGCAAAACATTACGCTGAAGCAAACCATGGTTCACCCTCTTCATTAAATTTCTGTGGAGTTGAGAAAGTCATGATGTCTACTAGAGGAGGTGATGTTTTAAAGGGATGAGCAAAGCGGGAAATGTTCTGGATGTACACACTCAACAGTATGACACCAAATGGACTTAATGATGACTTCAGCTTAAAATGCTTCTTAGGTTAGGACTGTTTGTAGTCTTTTGAAACCTAGACTACAAAGGTGACCACCGATCACTCGATGATGCATGATCATCCGTAAGGCCAGCCTATAATTAAAAATAAATGAGGTTAATTCAAGCGTTTGGATCAAATTTAACATTTGCCTGTGATTGGTCCCTGTATTTAAAGCTAGGGGAAAAGAAAAGTGATTGGTTCCCAAATGATTGGATCCAACTGCCAAAATATTACTGAACTTAATCTGTAACTAAAGAAGGCTCCATGCCGAAACAAGTAAGCGTTTGTCTTTTGGGATGTGAGCCAATTAAACAGGTGAAATGCTAGTATTTTGTCCTGCTTGATTTTGTAATCTGGCATGTTCTACCCGATCACATTTTTATTACATTTGTTGTATTAACTGTCCATCAACCTTCACACCACTGAATACTGCATGAATGTAATGGTTATATTTACAGATTTTAAAGGGTTTCACAGTCTCTGTTATGACTGGATTGGTTGCAGGTCATGTGCAGTATTTTTGCATTAATTTTCCAGGGCTATAGCAATTCCTTGCATTAGGTGAAATTTCTCATTTACAGAAATACATCTTAGCTTCACACTGCTACAGATTTCTGTTAATGTGAAATTGTAATTCACTTCCTAATTTACAGAAATACATGCAGCAGTTGGATTGTGTTGCAACGTACATGCACATTACCTTATCCAGTAACGATCATAGACATATATGGTAAAAAGTAAGTTTGCAGTATTTTAATTGGCTGGTAATATCTTTGGGCTAAAATGATTGGTTGTGATCAAATGTTCACAAGACAAGAGGAGGTTTAAAAGGGGATAAATATTGTTGGACTTCTATCGGCGACTTAAACATCAGTTGGTATTGATCCTCCTCCAGACTAAACAGAGCAACATTTACAGTACAGAGGCTGACTGATCAGAGCAGGTGAGAAAACCTCTTCATCACTAACAAAAATTCATTGTTTTATTATATTATTAGAATGATCATTTTTTGTCCTTTTTATGACTTAACTAATAGACTAAGTGTTCCTACTGGCAAAGTAAGTAAAGTAAATTTAAGTTTCTTTATGGAGCAACTTTCTAGATCAGATGTCACAAAGTTCTTCATAATAAAAGACAGATGTAAGACATCAAATAGTGGCACAATATAAAAGTAATAAAAAACAATACAGATGAGAATATGTGGAGGAACATTACACTGTAAATAAACAAGTGGCAAATATAATAGTTTAATAAATTGTTGAATAAAACTAATTGTAAAAATAGCGTCTTTTAATATTATATGACTATTTTTAACAAATACAATTTTTAATAAATACAACTTTCCAAAAATATGTGTGCGATTATACTGAAATGTTTAAATTTGAAGTGACATGATACAAAGCCATAAAGTCTGTTTATAAAATATTGAAATGCTATCATGTTAAAAAAAATTCAAACCAGTGTGACAATACCGATTAATTTAAAAGAGACTTTCATTTAGTGGGTGTTAACTTTAGATGCTTTATGTACGGCACTTTACCAATTATTGGTGCATTTATATTGTATTCGAACAACGAATTAACATGCTCAAAAATCTCATTCTTTCTCCCACTGCAGACAAGATGAAAGTCGTTCTTCTGATCACCGTCACATTCACTCTTGCCCTTGTTCATGGGAACAATCAACCTTGTCAGAAGAACAAAGACAACAATGCGTACAACAAGTTTGTTCGCAAACACATCCTTCAGGAGAGCTTTGACAGAGGATCGGTTCCTGCCTGGGAAACGTGAGTTAAAGGGTTAAATCAATGATTTCTCTGTGAATTAGCCGCTAATTAGATCGACACAATACATTACAATAATGCGTACTTTAAAAGCATTTTGAAATTCTGTTTCTACTGTGTCATTTTTTTTAAATATCACACTGCTGCTTTATTTACATGTTTCAAAGTGTCATGACACTAGGTTGTACTTTATCAATGCCATTTACTTTGCAGTGAAACATTTTTCTCATCATACAGGTACATACACAAGAAGGGACTCTGCGCCAGACCTAAGCAGTCCTTCTTTGAGGGCTCGGATCAGGGAAAGGTTGAGCAGATCTGCAATGGCGATGGCCACCCCCTGGATAACAGTGGCCCAGGAAACTTATGCATGAGTGACTCAACCATTCCGGGATATTACATCGAACTCGACAACAATTGCAAGGTTAAACTTCGAGTGCCTACCAGAACAAATGTGATTGTGGCTTGTGATAAAGTTGTAAACCAATGCCTTCCTGTCCATTTTGAGAAATACAACAACCAAAAACCAGACGAAAAAGCTAAGGCCTGCCAGCCGGCTTAGACACTGTTTAGAACAGGCCAAGTTTTTGGAGGGTTAGTAGACATTGGATCCCAGTTGTCAGGCTCAATTTTAGCCAGACATCTAAAACCTCTGTCAGACTTAGCTGAATCAAGCCTTTTTTGCTCGCATAAAAATATGTCATTTTGCTCTTAAGCTACAGTATATTATATTCATACAATACACATTTGAGCCTGTTCATCATAACATTTTGTGAGATGAGCATGATTAAAACAATGTGTGCCATGCCTGAAAGGGAAAATTACACGGCAATGAGTTACATTGAGCGATAACAGTTTAATTAATTGAGTAATAATTGAGTAATATCCTTTCCATGAGTTCAATTCATACTATTGTCACTCTGTATAATCATCTTATTGTCAAACTTAATGTTCCCCACATGTACTCTCTTCATTACTGCAACATTTCTGTGAAACTGTATTAAAATCCAGTTTGTTTTGCTTTTTCACTGTCAAATAAATGGCTTAAAGCTGCATTAATCAATATCGTTGTTAACTTTGAATCATATGTGCTATACAGAACTATTACCCACCTCCACAAGAGAGTTTTCTCTTTCAGGTAATGGTTTTATGGTATATTTATGTACGACAGAGAAAATAAGAATCTAGCAGATGAACACTGTCGAGCATCTAACAGATAAAGATTGAAATGCTTTTCTGAGGATATTTTAATTTCAAATATCTGACTTTGGGGAACAATTATAACCAACACTAAACCTGGCTTAGCTTGGGTTCTTTAATATTCAAACAATGCAAAATAGAGAAGACAATGAACATATTTTAGATGCCAAACCACAGCTTGATATTGACCATTTTTTTCTCCATTCTATCACAAAAGTATGTTACTGATATTACATCTTAGAAATATGAAGCTTCAAATTATGAGTAAACTGAACAAAGCAAATAGCAGGCAGCAAACTCCGAGTCTGAAAAGTGAAGCCAAGTATCTTAGAAGTCCATGAGAAAATGACCCTACTTCTCACTTGATTTATTACCTCAGTCAACATTGTAAACACGAGTTTATGGTTTCAATCACTAGTTTCAATAAAAATGTCTTATTCAAAATTAGTTTGTACTAAGCTCCACCACCAAGATGGTGACGGCCAAAATGCTAAACTCGCAGCTTCAAAGCGGCAATTCACAAACCAATGGGTGACGTCATGGGGACTACGTCCACTTCTTATAGTCTATGGTGAAGAGTTAGTTCAGTCTATTCATTATCTGTTCCAATCCGTTAAAGGAAGAGTTTGATGTTTTGGAATTTTGTTGTAGACCAAAAATGTGACCAACACCCTGTTGTTTCCACAGGTATCTTCGCTGCCCCTGTTGCAGGTGTTTATTACTTTACCATCTTCCTATATACTAGTGGAGGCGATACGACAGCATTGTCTCTCTACAAGAACGATCGACAGATGCTCATGACCCATAATTTCCCGTCAACCTCTGGCGAAGCTGATAATGAAGGAAACACAGTGTTCCTGCACCTGAAGCGAGGCGACCAAGTGTATGTACGCATGGGTGCTAATACACATCCTCCGGGAACCTATTGCTATACCACCTTCAGTGGTTTTTTGGTCCCTCAAATGAGAGAATCAATGTATATCTCTATATATCTGTTCATTGCTGCTTGAGGATGAAGGTAAAAATCTGAGCTCACAACATAGATATATAGATACATCTATTACCATGAAATGTTAAAATCTGATGAATCAAAAGGCTGTTAATCACAAAATAAAGGGTCTGAAAATTAAATTTGTCTTCGTTAATCATTGCTTCATTTAGTTATGCTGCGTAGCTGATTGTTTGGTTGGAAAGTTAATGAAAAGAAGATATTGCTGCCACCAACATATTGTTTGCTTGCAGGTTTTTACAGAGAGACAGACAGAAAGATTATAAAGTCTCTCTCTTTATTTATTTATTTATATATGTATATATATATATATATATATGTATATATATATATATATATACTGGAAAAACAAAGTTCGGAAACTTGTGTTTGGTTGATTATTTCTCTGTTGTTACAATGCTAATGGTCATTGTATTTTACATCGTTGGAAAGCCTGTTTATTTACCTTCGCAATGATGTCCAACTTGTAAGGATCATGCATTTGTGGGATGAGCAGCACAGCTGATTATGGGGGTAGCGCCTAAGAAAAATTTGCCAAAATGCTCTGCCAATGGTAAACAGTGTATTCTCATAAGGCTACCAGGAAGCCTGCAATGACTGCCCTTCACCGTCAGGCCCGTTTGCACTGGTGTCGACAACACAGACAATGGAACCTGAACATGTGGGGGAATGTCATGTTCAGTGATGAGTCCAGGTTCTGTCTGCGAAAGTCGGATAGCAGGGTCAAAGTATGGAGACGACGCGGAGAACGCTATGCTGATTGTTGAACCAATGGAGTAACAGCTTTTGGTGGAGGCTGTGTCATGGTGTGTGGCGGCATCTCCCTCACTGGCAAAACAAGGCTTGTCATCATTGAAGGCCATCTCAATGCAGGGAGATATCGGGATGAGATTTTGCAGCCAGTGGTGATACCATATCTCCACAATCTGGGACCTAACTTCATCCTCCAAGATGACAACGCTCGCCCCCACAGAGTCAGGGTTATCTAAGTAAAAAAAAAATAATGTTGAATAAGACATTTTTATTGAAACTAGTGATTGAAACCATAAACTCGTGTTTACAATGTTGACTGAGGTAATAAATCAAGTGAGAAGTAGGGTCATTTTCTCATGGACTTCTAAGATACTTGGCTTCACTTTTCAGACTCTGAGTTTGCTGCCTGCTATTTGCTTTGTTCAGTTTACTCATAATTTGAAGCTTCATATTTCTAAGATGTAATATCAGTAACATACTTTTGTGATAGAATGGAGAAAAAAATGGTCAATATCAGGCTGTGGTTTGGCTTCTAAAATATGTTCATTGCCTTCTCTATTTTGCATTGTTTGAACATTAAAGAACCCAAGCTAAGCCAGGTTTAGTGTTGGTTATAATTGTTCCCCAAAGTCAGATATTTGAAATTAAAATATCCTCAGAAAGGCATTTCAGTCTTTATCTGTTAGATGCTCGACAGTGTTCATCTGCTAGATTCTTATTTTCTCTGTCGTACATAAATATACCATAAAACCATTACCTGAAAGAGAAAACTTTCTTGCTAAGGTGGGTAATAGTTCTGTATAGCACAATAGCACATCTGATCCAAATTAACAACGATATTGATTAATGCAGCTTTAAGCTTTCCAGAATCTGGGTTTCACTGTCCTTCAGCCTGGTTTCCACAGCTCTGAGTTTTTCTGTCATTGCACCAAACTCTCTCAGTAGATCACACATGTCAGGATTGCATGACTGTATTTCAATAGATATTTCTGTTTCATTAGAATTACCATTAGCATTTTGCACTTGGTTCTGCCCGAGTGCAAAACGCAGGTTCCTCTGGCACGCTGTCCTGAGCACCTCTACTACAGCAGCATGTGTGGCAGTCAGACACTACCCAGAAATTCACAAACACTAATGAACTTCTATCTTTTAAATATAAATGTCTATATTATTACATTTATCAGTGTCCATACTCACTCAGAAACTTGGTGGCAAAATGTTCTCCCAGCTAGCCAGGGCACTAGCATTAGCTAATTACTAATTAGTAGCCTAATTAGCAACACACCTCATGTTGATATGGGGAATTACTGACTGAAAACAACTACAAAACACGGCTTACTCTCCCATTTTAACAGGTTACACACTGATATAAAACTCCTGGCTCTTAATTAACTGATATTCATCAAAGGTAACAGATTACAGAACTTATAATTATGAATATCTCTGTATTTCACCTGCTTCTCTTGCTCTCCTTCTGTCTGTGCCTCTTTTTAGTCCCACCTCCTCCAGGAACCAGGTAGGCTACAATACTCATCTCTGATTGGCCAATAACAAATTGACACCTGGCCACCCAATAAACACAGAGGAAAAATGACCTGAAGTGGTGGACACACTGCCCGCATCAGGCTTGCGTGAGTCTCGCGTGGCGTGTTGTTTTTTATTTCGCGTCAGACGCGCGTCTATTTTATAGAATAGAAGGGTCGCCTATTTTACAGCCTCTCGCGTCTCAGCTGCGTGTCCCAGCAGCAACAGACAGTGAAGGTGATCTATTGACAGTATATGGACATCATATCAGCTACATAATACAGTTTCCATGTCTAGACATCTGTAGAATATGTCACAGACAGTGAAAGGGATCTAGTGACTGTATATTAACATCATACCAGCAAGACTTTACTACGGTTTCCATGTCTAGACATCTGTAGAATATGTCACAGACATTGAAAGTGATCTAGTGACTGTATATTAACTTCATACCAGCAAGACTTTACTACAGTTTCGAGGTTTATCTGTAGAATATGTTACGGAGATGAAAAAAAAGTAAAGTTAAGTAAACTTGTTTTTAAATCAGCACTTCCTGCTTTCATTTAAAAATAAAAGCCCTCAGGCGTTTTTTCTATAGTCAGAATCCCTTCATTTGTTAACACGAGGCTTTTATTCTGAAATATGAGCAGGCAGTGCTGTGGAAACATGCAGTCACTTTGGGAACTCAAAAAATTGATAACGTTTGGGGTTTAAATCAACACTTCCTGCTTTCATTTCGAAATAAAAGCCCTTAAGCGGGTTTTCTTTGCACAGAATTCCTTCATTTGTTAACACGAGGCTTTTATTCTGAAATATGTGCCGGACAGTGATGTGGAACAAGCAGTGACCTGGAAAGCATCATAAATGAATACAGTACGGAGTTTTAATTGTGGATTATTACTATTATTTACTAATTACCACACGTTTCTGAACCTTTCTCTGTCTAAAATAAATATAAATTATATTTGTCATGAAGTTAAATGGCCATTAAAAGGCAAACTCTACGTAGAAAGAAAGGGCTGTCAGCAGCAGCAAAAACACAGCTGACAGGTAGCAGACACGCTCCCAACAGGCAGCTAACTCGCGTCTAGTGTGAACACCCTAGGTGTGCATCACGCGGCCACGACGCAACGCTGCCGTCAGGCGAGCATGCGGGCAGTGTGCCCACGGCTTGAGAGGTTCGTGGGCTACTCAAAACAAAGGACATTTCAAAATCTTACTAAACTATACATTTCTCAATAGTAACAATAATAATCTTTCTTGTCCACAAATGTGGAAATGTGCCTTCTGCTTCACAAGTTGTTTAAAACACATCATAGTATATCACAAAAATACAATAAATAGCACAATATGCAGTAAATCACAGTAAATACAATAAATAGCACAGCATGCACAGTACAGGCAACAATAACGGACATGGTCCCAGTGTGAATTGGGTTTATGAATAGAGTGCTCCAGGGATGATGTATTTTTGTAGGCCAACCAGGTGGTCAGCATCACCCTAGGTTCCCTCGACAAAAAGCCAATTGGACTTTTCCACTGAGTTTTGGTTTATTGCAGAAAATAAGCTCTGTGGCAAACAAACGTTTATGGTACTTACAGTTTTCGTTCAGCAAGATACTACATAAAGGTACATACATGAAATTTAACCTCTGCTTTTAAAGGTCCCATATTGTAAAAAGTGAGATGTCTTTTATATTACAAAGCAGATTTAAGTGCCATATAAATACTGTTAAACTATCAAAACACTCAATATACGGTGAAATACACGCAGCCCGTATTCAGAAATTGCACGTTTGAAACAAGTCGTTAGGATTTCTGTCCATTTGTGATGTCAAAAATATACAATATTTAGACCATTACACGGTTTTAAACATAAACATTCTAAATGTGTCCCAGTTTATTTCCTGTTGCAATGTATGTAAATAACATCAGCTGACAGGAAATCATGGACCCAAGCTGTTGCCTAGCAACGCAATTCCGTTCCCATTCCGTTGAAATGCACTAAAACGGAGCGTTTCAGACAGAGGGTGAATACAGGTATATTCAGGCAGACAGTATGAGGAAAATGAAACCAGGTAAACATGTTCTATTAGAAACACAAAATACAAGTATGATATGAACATGAGCACGATATGGGACCTTTAAACCATTTAACCTGCATTATGTGCAGTGGGGTAAAGGACACGTCGATGTGCAGAAAGTAGAAGCCAGGGATTGGACCACTAACCTCGTGGTTAAAGAACAACCCACTCTACCCACTGATCTACAGTATGTTGGCCTAATTTTCCTGTAATCCATCGATTCATTATCTGTAACCGCTTATCCGATTCAGGGTCACGTGGGGTCTGGAGCAGATCCCAGTTGATATTGGGTGAGCTGCCAGACTATCACAGGGCTGACACATAGAGACAGACAACCATTCAGGCTCACATTCACACCTACGGGCAATTTAGTGTCAACAATTAACCTAACCTGCACGTTTTTAGACTGTGGGACAAGCCAGATTCGAACCTGCGACCCTCTTGCTGTGAGGCAACAGAGGCCACTGCACCATCGTGCTGCCTCGTTTTCTTGTAATGTGCTTTTCTTTTAAATTTTTGTTATTTTACTACTTTTTTAACTTTCTATTTTCGTCTTTTTCGAAACATTTGGGATGTAAACTGTGGAGACAAAAATGTCAAGTTTATTATTATTTATTTTTAATAGACAGGGTTCGTCCTCCGAGCAACATGACTGAGCTCAGTGCAAACTGAGAGAGTTTGGTGCAATGACAGAAAAACTCAGAGCTGTGGAAACCAGGCTGAAGGACAGTGAAACCAGGCAGACAGACAGTGAAACCAGGCTGAAGAACAGTGAAACCAGGCTGAGGAACAGTGAAACCAGGCTGAGGGACAGTGAAACCATACTGAGGGACAGTGAAACCAGACTGACAGACAGTGAAACCAGGCTGGCAGACAGTGAAACCAGGCTGAGGGACAGTGAAACCAAGGTTCTGGAACTGAGGAGTAAAGGTAAAGTGAAATTTAAAGTATTAACAAAAGCATATTTTGTATTATGATGGAATACACATGATGAATTGAATTAATTAAAAGTCCTCCAAACTAAACGACAAAACAGTAGTAATAACAATAACTTTATTTGTATAGCAAAGATGCAGCCCATAACAAAACAAGATCAGATGAAAGTAAACAATAAAGAGCAATAGTGAGAGAAAAACAAAATAAAAAAACTGTTTGATCGCAATATGACAAAAGTTTAACAATGATACCAAAAAGTTCACCCGAATTAAAAGCCAAATTAAAAACATAGGCCTTTTAAAAAAATCTAGGAAGCTTTGTCAAGCTTTGTAGATCAGTAAAAGGACTTTAAAATCAATTCTTAAAGATGCAGGTAGCCAGTGCAGTGCAGCAAGCAGAGGGGTAATGTTATTTCTTATTATTGTAATGGTCAAAATCCTGGCTGCCACGTTCTGTAATATTTTTAAAGGCCTTGTAAGGCCGGGGAGAGATCCCAAGAGGGCATCCTCACACACCGAGCGGCCGTCCCTAACCCGCCGAGTTGAATCTCCTGGGCAGACGCCCTCTTGAACTCTCCCTCTCCCTCTCCTTTCCCTTAAGGTACTTGTCGACTATCGATCTTGTGACGGTATTTAGCCTTAGATGGAGTTTACCACCCGCTTTGGGCTGCATTCCAAAACAACCCGACTCCGAGAAGACCGGACCCCGGCACGACCGGGGCCGTTACCGGCCTCACACCGTCCACGGGCTGAACCTCGATCAGAAGGATTTAGCCCCCCCGAGCGACACCGGGCAAGCGGTCTTCCATACGCCACATTTCCCCAATTCGCCCGTCGGACGGGGATTTGGCGCTGGGCTCTTCCCTCTTCACTCGCCGCTACTGAGGGAATGCACCTTCCTCGCTTGTGGGCGTGGTTTCAGCGCCTTCAGCAGACACGCCCCCAGCGTTTCATAGCAGAGAATACTGCTTATTTTTCCATGATTTTGAAAGCTAAATTTATATACAGTACTTGGCATTTTTTTTAATCATTCAAATTTGGCTGGATGGTGAGTAACACATTTTTCTGTGGTGTGACAAACCCAGAATGCATATTTATTTTTGCTTAACAAGGCCTTGAAAAACTTTTTAGGGAGACCATTACAAATATAATCCAAGCAGCCTGTAATAAAATCGTATGTTATTGTGACCACATACTGTATATATATATATATGTTTTGTTTTACACAGAAAGTACCAAGGTGATTTTCAGTGCAGCAACAGGAGGAGGAGATAAAGGCATCGGACCCTTCAACACAAGCACGATTTTAATCTACAGAACAGTGATATCAAACATTGGTAATGCCTACAGTCCATCCACAGGTAATACTCACAGTCACCTGCATGTTTAGTTTTGAATCAGTATTGCATGTGTGTGTGCAATATAATTTTTTGAGACAACTTCATTGATTTCAGCAAATAAATAAGTGAAATGAATAGGTTGTTGAGGCTTGGGGGCTGTAGTGTGTGCATGAGCATATTAATTAATTATGAATTAACCTTAAAGGTGCAGTGTGTAGGATTTAGTGCCATCTAGCTGTGAGGTTGCAGATTGCAACCAACTGAATTCCCCTCCGCTCACCCCTTCATTTTCCAAACATGAAAGGCTCTCTCTAAAGCCAGTGTTTGGTTTGTCCGTTCTGGGCTACTGTAGAAACATGGAGGAGCAACATGGCGGACTCCGTGAAGAAAACCCGCTCCCTATGTAGATATGAAGGGCTCATTCTGAGTTAACGGAAACACAACGATTCTTAGTTTCAGTTGACAGTACACTAATGAAAACATAGTTATGAATATTATATTCCATTTCTGCCAATAGATCCCCCTTAATCTTACACACTGGTCCTTTAATGGAAACAAGACTACCGGACCCATCAATAAAAATAAAGTAAATAAAGTGTTAAGGACTACTGATGATTTGTGCTTTGACCTCTCAGTTGTAAATTAAAAAAAGAAAAAAAATGTGACCGCCACCCTGTTGTTTCCACAGGTATCTTCGTTGCACCTGTTGCAGGTGTTTATTACTTCACCATCTTCTATTGTGCTGTTGGAACACATCCGGGAAATCTGAATCTGTTCAAGAGCAATAAACCGATAGTCGCGGCCTTTGATCCCAAGTCATCATCTGACCAAGATGATAATGGAGGAAACGCAGTGTTCCTGCAGCTGCAGCAAGGAGACCAGGTTTATGTGCGCATGGCTGCAAATGCATGGGTTTGGGGATCTGACTACCATACAACCTTCAGTGGTTTTCTAGTCACTCAAATGTGATGATCTATACACTGTATATCTGTTCATTCCTGCTTGAATATGGATGTAAAAGTCTCAGATCACTACAGTAAATAATGTTTAAATGTGATGAATCAGAAGGCTGTTAGTCTTCTTTAATCATTGCTTCATTTAGTTCTTCATGCTGCGAAGCTGACAGTTTGGCTGGAAAATGAATGAAGAGAAGATATACTGAGGAGATACAAGATGCATTACAGAAAGATTACTGTCAACTATTGCCATGACATTTGGTTTAGATTTTGATGAGCACAGGAGAATGGGCATTTTATTTCACTCTTTTTAAATTCTGTTTATATGTATACATTTCCTGTTTTTCCTTTTATATCTAGTCCTACTGCCCTTTACGTCTTAAATAAATAACTTTTAATTGCCATGTTGTTGAAATTTGCTAAACAAATAAACTTGTTTTGTAAGATCAGTGAAGAGGCCACACTAATGATTAATAAAAATGGCTTGCCAGTAAATGTACTATTTCGTCATTACTGAAACAGTTGGATAACAGATAAGATATCAAAGTCACATGTGTGTCGAATGGGATGTTGAAAATTAAAAGTCAGCATTTAAAAAGCAGCCAGAGGGATCACATCTGTCAGACTTTAGATGACTGAGCGATCTTGAATCAACTTGGAAGATGAATTTCGCCATTTTAATGATTGTTTTGCTGTTCAGTGACTTTATTTTGGCTCAAGATGTTGGTAATGCTGCTGAAACAGAAAATCCACTACTGAGAGATTATGGTGCATTGTTAGAAACACTCAGAGCTGTGGAAACCAGGCTGAACGACAGTGAAACCCAGATTCTGGAATTGAAGAATAAAGGTAAAGTGAAATTTAAAATATTAAAAAAAGCATATTTTGTATTATGATGGAATACACATGATTTATTGAAATAATTGAATGAATGAATGAAAGACTTTATTTCGAACATTAAATAAATAAAAACAGGTACAAAATAATAACAAACAAAACAAGAGTAATAGTGTCCGAAAAGGAGTAGGTAGAAGTAAAACTTACATTTCCCTACCCCTTTCTCACTTCTCCTCTAATAATTCATATATCATAGAATGATAATATAATATAATATAAAAACTATCCCAGATTTATTTACATCCCAAATTGAATAAATGAATCCACCCCACAGACTGAAATACACATACACTTCTTTTTTGTACGAACACAATGCTTTTTAAAATTAAATTTTCCTCTTAAATTATACCCCCCCTCCCTGTCACAAAACATTTTTTGAATATTGCCCGGAAGTGAATTACGCCTTGCTTTAAACATAATTATTGCGGTTTTAAATTTGACCAAATCCATAAATTTCAATGCATGTGACTTTAAAAACAGTGTGTTCGTGTGTTCCCTATATCCCACATTATTCACTATCCTGATTGCTCTGTTCTGTAGTATGCATAATGGTTGTCAGTTTCTTTTATAAGTGTTACCCCAAACTTCCACACAGTAATTCAGATATGGTGATACAAGTGAAGAATACAGAATGTGCAGTGATTTATGGTCCAGTATGTGTCTTGTTTTCCCTGAAACTGTTATGCTCTTTGCCAGCTTTGTTCTTACATTATTTATCTGAGATTTCCAGCAGATTTTGTGGACCAGTATTACACCCAGAAATGTATTTACATATACTCTTTCAATATTAACATCATCTATTATCATTTGTACTTGTATGTCTATTTGTTGGTTTCCAAATAACATAAATTTAGTTTTGTCCAAATTTAATGACAATTTATTTCTGTCAAACCACCGTTGCAATTTTCTGATTTCTGTTGTGGCCACCTCCAAAAGCTGCTGCAGATTTTCCCCAGAACAAAAAATATTTGTGTCATCTGCAAATAAAACTAAATTCAGTGTCCTTGATACCCTACCTATGTCATTTATATACATAATAAACAGTTTTGGACCCAATACTGACCCCTGTGGGACCCCACAAGTAATACCTGAGCATGTTGATTTGTAGTCCCCTATTTGCACGTACTGCTACCTGTTTCCTATATAACTTCTCAACCAGTTCAGCACTACCCCTCTTATACCATACCTTTCCATTTTATTGAATAATATATCATGATCAATGGTGTCAATTAAATGTCCTCCAAACTAAATGACAAAATAGTAGTAATAATGATAACTTTATTTGTATAGTAAAGATGCAGCCCATAACAAAACAAGATCAGGTGAAAGTAAACAATAACAATAATAGTGAGAGAAAAATGAAAAAACAGGTTGATCGCAATACAATAAAAGATTAACAATGATACCAGAAAAGTTCATCCGAATTAAAGCCAAATCAGAAACATAGGCCTCCAAATCATTTAGAAAAAAAATGGATGGGAGTTTGCTGTTCTAAGATCTAAGAGAGAGTGTTCCACAGTTCAGGGCCATAAAAAAAGAAAGCAGCCTCTCAAAATGTCTTGTGGGAGTTTTTGTGTGGACAGTCCCTGATATATGAAGGTGCTAGATTATGTCAAGCTTCGTAGATCAGTAAAAGGACTTCAATAAAAAAAATCAAGAAATCAATTCTTAAAGATGCAGGTAGCCAGTGCAGTGACGCAAGCAGAGGGGTAATGTTATTTCTTATTATTGTATTGGTCAAAATCCTGGCTGCCATATTGTGTAATATTCTTAAAGACTTTTTAGGGAGACCATTAGAAATGTAATCCAAGCAGCTTGTAATAAAAACACGTATTGGCATTTCAGCATCGCGCTGAGTTAAAAATGGTCTAATTTTGGCAATGTTTCTCTAATGTTTTTGTGAATACATACTGTATATAATGTTTTGTTTTACACAGAAAGAACCAAGGTGATTTTCAGTGCAGCAACAGGAGTAGGAAGCTTCGGACCCTTCAACACAGACAAAACTTTAATCTACAAAACAGTGATAACAAACATTGGAAATGCCTACAGTCCATCCACAGGTAATACTCACAGTCACCTGCATGTTTAGTTTTGCATCAGTATTGTATGTGTGTGTGCAATGTCATTTGTTGAGACAACTTCATTAATTGCAGCAAATAAATAAGTAAAATGAATAAGTTGTTTAGGCTTGGGGGCTGTAGTGTGTGCATGAGCACGCCTAATGTGATCCCCAAAATACTAATACCAAACAAAAGAAATGAAAGTGGATAGGCAGAATTAAACTTAACAAAAGGGAGGGAAGCCACCCAGGCTAACTACACAGCGGGCCGTCGGACCTGGGATGCCCCCTTAACCTAAACCAAAATTAGAAATTAACCTTAAAGGCTCAGTGTGTAGGATTTAGTGGCATCTAGCTGTGAGGTTGCAAATTGCAACCAACTGAATTCCCCTCCGCTCACTCTTTAATTTTCCAAACATGAAAGTCTCTCTCTAGAGCCAGTGTTTGGTTTGTCCGTTCTGGGCAACTGTAGAAACATGGAGGAGCAACATGGCGGACTCGGTGAATAAAACCCGCTCCCTATGTAGATATGAAGGGCTCATTCTAAGCTAACGGAAACATAATGATTCTTCTTAGTTTCAGTTGACAGTACACTAATGAAAACATAGTTATGAATATTATATTCCATTTCTACCAATAGATCCCCCTTAATCCTACACACTGGTCCTTTAACGGAAACAAGACTACTGGACCCATCAATAAAAATAAAGTAACTAAAGTGCTAATGACTACTGATGATTTGTGCTTTGACTTCTCAGTTGTAAATTAAAAAAAGAAAAAAATGTGACCGCCACCCTGTTGTTTCCACAGGTATCTTCGTTGCACCTGTTGCAGGTGTTTATTACTTCACCATCTTCTATCATGCTGGAGGAGAACATGAGGGACATCTGTTACTGTTCAAGAACAATCAACTGATGGTCATGACCCATGATCACGTGTCATATTCTGACACAGCTGATAATGGAGGAAACGCAGTGTTCCTGCAGCTGCAGCCAGGAGACCGGGTGTATGTGCGCATGGCTGCAAATACATGGGTTTGGGGATCCGACTATCATACAACCTTCAGTGGTTTTCTAGTCACTCAAATGTGATGATCTATACACTGTATATCTGTTCATTCCTGGTTGAATATGGATGTAAAGATCTCAGATCACTACAGTAAATAATGTTTAAATCTGATGAATCAGAAGGCTGTTAGTCTTCTTTAATCATTGCTTCATTTAGCTCTTTATGCTGCAAAGCTGACAGTTTGGCTGGAAAATTAATGAAAAGTAGATGCCCCTAACACATTTACATTTACAGAGAGAGAAATAAAAATGCAAACAGGAAGTAACAAGTGTGTCAGTGAGACAGTTCAGCTCAGTCGTTGTCCCTCTAACAGCATGACCTGATGGTGGTAATCACATGCAGTTTTCAGCAAACACCATGCAGTTTTTAGCATGCAGTATAATGTTTTATTTTCACCTATTTTATAATAGTGTACTTAAATATTTCTGCATACTGGGGTCCCTAAATAGTCTTAGAATTACATAAATTGGGTATTACTGTAAAGCTGAGACTCTTGTGGATCCAATGAGCCCAGTTTTATTCATGTGTGATGATATTAGTCCCCATAGGAGCTATTTCATTGTAGTGAGAGCATTTTTTGAAACTTGACCTCAATGTATAAAATGACCTGTTAAGTACACCTGTTATTATGAAATGTTAAAATCTGATGAATCACAAGGCTGTTGCTCATAAAATAAAGACTCTAAAAATGAAATTAGCTTTCTTTAATCATTGCTTCATTTAGTTCTTTATGCTGTGAAGCTGACCGTTTGGTTGGAAAATGAATGAAAAGAAGATATTGCTGCCCCCAACACATTGTTTGGAGACAGAGACATAATGCAAACAAGAGGGGGGAGAGGGGGAGAGGGAGAGAGGGAGAGAGGGAGAGAGAGAGAGAGAGAGAGAGAGAGAGAGAGAGAGAGAGAGAGAGAGAGAGAGAGAACTTGTCTCAAGATGTCTGCATGTGTCTACAGACAAAATGGCAAACACTGTAAAACTACAAAGATGGCCGGATCAAAGATGGCCACCAACATGTTACCACATGGCCTCTTTGTTCTACATGTGCTCACAATAATAGCCCAGCAGTTGTAATAACTAATACACGTAGGACTAATAACACAAAACCAATAGTAGTGGATGTAAAAGAGTGATAATACAACTATCGGAATTGATATCATTGGGTCGTCCTCAGATGGGCTTCCAAGCGGAGCTTCCAGCTGTCTCAGTCCACCATACATCTGGCTAGCTCGCCAGCACTGTCCAGCATCTCTCCTCAGTACGTCCATGTATGTTGGTGTG
The DNA here is from genome assembly GCF_043250625.1 of Sebastes fasciatus. Lineage (NCBI taxonomy): Eukaryota > Metazoa > Chordata > Actinopteri > Perciformes > Sebastidae > Sebastes > Sebastes fasciatus. Next base: position 14,464,415 of record NC_133816.1, on the reverse strand, counting down.
GGGCGTCCCTGTGATCGATACCTGTGCTTTGGTTCCCGCAGCATCAGTGTCCTTGCTGGGAGATCTTGATGTAGATCAGAGCAGAGCTGCTTCTACAGCTTCTGGTCTGGAGAGAAGAGCAGCAGCTCACCTTCAGCAGGTCAGGAGAGGTGAAAAAGGGGTGAAGAAAGAGGAAGAACAAAGGATTGTCCTTTGGTTTTGTCCTGGGTGTGAGTGTGTGTGAAGAAGAATGTGTGAATGAGTCATCAGCCAATGGTTACTGAGCTGAGTCCATGGGTGGAGATACTCAATGGGTGCATGACTCAAGGTCCTGAGAAGCGTAGTTCATTGTCTTTGCCACCATTTGGTAATGTTGGGTATCAACATGTTGAAAGTTGCTAAACAAATAAACTTGTTTTGTAAGATCTGTGATCTTATTTTTTTTACAATTTTTAAGATATTAAAGTCACATATGTGTCGAATGGGATGTTGAAAATTAACAAGACATCATTAAAAGCAACCAGAGGGATCACATCTGTCAGACTTTAGATGACTAAGTGATCTTGAAACAACTTGGAAGATGAATTTCGCCATTTGTTTAGATTGTTTTGCTGTTCAGCGACTTGATTTTGGCTCAAGATGTTGGTAATGCTAATGAATGATGATGATGATGATGATGAAGACCTTCAATCCACAAGCTAGAAATTTAAGTTATATATTTCAGTGAAACTGTTCCGGTTCAGTTGTTCAATGATTGTTAGTTAGATCATTTATGAAATCGTCCTTCCTTGTCGCTTGTCTGGAAATGCCAGCGGAACTCCAGTGAATTATTTAGACAAAAAACAAGCTCTGCCAAGAAAGATATGTCCGAGGAAAGGTCAAATATTAACAATTCTCTACCATTCAATACCAGAAGGACCATATCGGTCAGAGCTTAGGAGACGAAGAGATCATGAAAAAAACTTTGCCGTTTTGAGGCTTGACATTGGCCAACATTTGGTTTAGATTTTCATTTTGACCAGGATGATTTTAGTGAATTGCCTGATCTTTTGTCTTTCCTGAAACTTTGATCCATCAGTATCTCAAAAACTAGAAAGATATAAATAAAAATATTCTCTATAAATTGTCATCCCAAGATGTTCTAATCTTTGTTACCCTGTGATCTTTCCCTTAGTGCAGCCATCAAGCCTGAATTTCAATTAGTGAGCACTACATATCTAAATTAAATGGGCAGATTACCATGAAATGCACTGAGCTCTTAGACTTAAACTAAAGACAGACAACCATTCAGGCTCACATTCACACCTACGGGCAATTAAGTGTCAACAATTAACCTAATCTGTACGTTTTTGGACTGTGGGACAAGCCAGATTCTAACCTTGCTGTGAGGCGACAGAGGCCACTGCTCCATCGGCTACCTCGTTTTCTAGTAATGTGCTTTTCTTTTTAATTTTTTTAATTTTACTACTTTTTTTTATTTCACATTTTCGTCTTTTTCGAAATATTTGGGATGCAAACTGTGGAGACGAAAATGTAAAGTTTATTATTATTTATTTTTAATGGATAGGGTTCGTCCTCCAAGCAACATGACTGAGCTCAGTGCATTTCATGGTAAAATATCTTCACTTCTGAAATATTCAAAACAGAGTGACATGCATTGAGGAGATACAAGATGCATTGCAGAAAGATTACTGTCAACTATTGCCATGACATTTGGTTTAGATTTTGATGAGCCCAGGAGAATGGGTATTTTAGTTCACTCTTTTTAAATTCTATTTATATGTATACATTGCCTTGTTTTTTTCTTTTATATCTTGTCCTACTGCCTTTTATGTCTTAAATAAATTACTTTTAATTATCATGTTGTTGAAAGATGCTATACAAATAAACTTGTTTTTTAAGATCTGTGAAAAACTAAGAGGCCACATTAATGATTAATAAAATTGGTTTGCCAGTAAATGTACTATTTCCTCATTCCTGAAACAGTTGGATAATAGATAAGATATTAAGGTCACATACGTGTCGAATGGGATGTTGAAAATTAACAAGCCAGCATTAAAAGCAGCCAGAGGGATCACATCTGTCAGACTTTAGATGACTGAGCGATCTTGAATCAACTTGGAAGATGAATTTTGCCATTTTATTGATTGTTTTGCTGTTCAGCGACTTGATTTTTGCCCAAGATGTTGGTAATGCTAATGAAACAGAAATATCTATGGAAATACAGTCATGCAATCCTGACATGTGTGATCTACTGATTGAGTTTGGTGCAATGACAGAAAAACTCAGAGCTGTGGAAACCAGGCTGAACGACAGTGAAACCAGGCTGAAGGACAGTGAAACCAGGCTGAAGGACAGTGAAACCAGGCAGAAGGACAGTGAAACCAGGCTGAAGGACAGTGAAACCAGGCTGAAGGACAGTGAAACCCAGATTCTGGAACTGAGGAATAAAGGTAAAGTGATATTTAAAATATTAAAAAAAAAGCATATTTTGTATTATATGATGGAATACATATGATTAATTGAAATAATTAAAAGTCCTCCAAACTAAACGACAAAATAGTAGTAATAAAAATAACTTTATTTGTATAGCAAAGATGCAGCCTATAACAAAACAAGATCAGGTTAAAGTAAACAATAACAATAATAGTGAGAGAAAAATGAAAAAACAGGTTGATCGCAATACAACAAAAGATTAACAATGATACCAGATAAGTTCATCCGAATTAAAGCCAAATCAGAAACATAGGCCTCCAAATCATTTAGAAAAAAAATCGATGGGAGTTTGCTGTTCTAAGATCTAAGAGAGAGTGTTCCACAGTTCAGGGCCATAAAAACAGAAAGCAGCCTCTCAAAATTTCTTGTGGGAGTTTTTGTTGGGACAGTCCCTGATATATGAAGGTGCTAGATAATGTCAAGCTTTGTAGATCAGTAAAAGGACTTTAAAATCAATTCTAAAAGATACAGGTAGCCAGTGCAGTGCAGCAAGCAGAGGGGTAATGTTATTTCTTTGTATTATATTGGTCAAAATCCTGGCTGCCACGTATTGGTATTTCAGCATCACTCTGAGGTTAAAAATTGTCTAATTTTGGCAATGTTTTTCATATGTTTTTGTAACCTTATACTGTTTATATAATGTTTTGTTTTACACAGAAAGAACCAAGGTGATTTTCAGTGCAGCAACAGGAGGAGGAGATAATGCCATCGGACCCTTCAACACAGACACGACTTTAATCTACAGAACAGTGATAACAAACATTGGGAATGCCTACAGTCAATTCACAGGTAATACTCACAGTCACCTGCATGTTTAGTTTTGAATCAGCATTTAATGTGTGTGCAATGTAATTTGTTGAGACAACTTCATTGATCGCAGCAAATAAATAAGTACAACTAGAATTGCACTCGGAGAGCACAGACCTCTGCCAACGCGTGACTTTAAAAACAGATCACAGCTCACAGCTGGCGGTACCGTGAGGTTGTCGGCTTATTATTAACATGGTGTGTTTCCGTGTAACGTATCGGCGGATGCCTCTCTCTCTTCAGCAGACTTGTTATGTCTGTAATACGTTACAATACGTTGTCTGTCATCCCGTCAGCTACAGCTTTGTTCTTTCTCACCGCGGACGGCCAGCAGCTCCCGCACACACAGCCACACACGTATCTCTCTGCTATCAGAAGGAGGAAGGGGGCGGGGTCACGCGTCATCAACGCGTCATCAGCTACACTGCTGATGTGTTATACCCAGTGGTCTTAATGCTCAGGCTAATCGGAATTCTTAAAAAAAATCCTGAATCCGAATCATGATCCGGATCGCCACCAAAATCCAATGGATTGTTCTTTGTGCCACACCCCACCCCTTCAAAATTTCATTCAAATTCATCGCAAACTTTTGGAGTAATCTTGCTAACAGACAAACAAACAAACAAACCAACAAACAAACCAACAAACCAACGTCGGTGAAAACATAATCTCCTTCCTAGGCCTTCGGCCTTGGTGGAGGTAATTAATAGGTTGGGGGCTGTAGTGTGTGCATGAGCACTAAACAAAAGAAATGAAAGTGGATAGACAGAATTAATCTTAACATAAGGGAGGGAAGCCACCCAGGCTAACTAGACAGTTGGCCGTCGGACCTACGTAGGATGCCCCATTACCCTAAACCAAAATTAGAAATGAACCTTAAAGGTGCAATTTGTGGGATTTAGTGGCATCTAGCTGTGAGGTTGCAGATTGCAACCAACTGAATACCCCTCCGCTCATCCCCTCTTTTTCCAAACGTGAAAGTCTCTCTCTAAAGCCAGTGTTTGTAGAAACATGGAGGAGCAACATGGCGGACTCGGTGAATAAAATCCACTTCCTATGTAGATATGAAGGGCTCATTCTAAGCTAACGGAAACATAACTATTCTTCTTAGTTTCAGTTGACAGTACACTAATGAAAACATAGTTATGAATATTATATTCCATTTCTACCAATAGATCCCCCTTAATCCTACACACTGGTCCTTTAACGGTAACAAGACAATCGGACCCATCAATAAAAATAAAGTAACTAAAGTTCTAAGGACTACTGATGATTTGTGCTTTGACTTCTCAGTTGTTAATTAAAAAAAAGAAAAACAAATTATGACCGCCACCCTGTTGTTTCCACAGGTATCTTCGTTGCACCTGTTGCAGGTGTTTATTACTTCACCATCTTCTATCATGCTGGAGGATATTATAAGGCACATCTGTTACTGTACAAGAACAATGAACTGATGGTCACGACCCATGATCACTGGTCACTAATTGACACAGCTGATAATGGAGGAAACGCAGTGTTCCTGCAGCTGCAGCCAGGAGACCAGGTGTATGTGCGCATGGCTGAAAATGCATGGGTTTGGGGAACTGACCATCATACAACCTTCAGTGGTTTTCTAGTCACTCAAATGTGATGATCTATACACTGTATATCTGTTCATTCCTGCTTGAATATGGATGTAAAAATCTCAAATCACTACAGTAACTAATGTTTAAATCTGATGAATCAGAAGGCTGTTAGTCTTCTTTAATCATTGCTTCATTTAGCTCTTTATGCTGCGAAACTGACAGATTGGCTGGAAAATTAATGAAAAGTAGATGCCCCCAACACATTTACATTTACAGAAAGAGAATTAAAAATGCAAACAGGAAGTAACAAGTGTGTCAGTGAGACAGTTCAGCTCAGTTGTTGTTGGTGGTTCAACAGTCCATAAAATGTATGAAGGTATTCCACCGGCATTCAATCTAAAGAGATGGAAAAACTCTGTAGATTTGCAGAGGTGGGTAATAGTTCTGTATAGCATAGTAGATATGATTCAATGTTAACAACAAAAAGATTGATGAATTCAGCTTAAAGCCATTTATTTGACAATATAAAAAGCAAAACAAACAGGATTTTAATGCAGCTTCACAAAAATGTCACAGTAATGGAGAAAGTACATGGATATAAATGTGGGGGGACATTGAGTTTGACAGTAAGAGGATTATACAGAGTGACAATAGCTTGGACTGAAAATGTAAATCTCAGTAAAAATGTTTAATATAATAATATTATCGCTCAATGCATTATCATTCATGCATGGCACACATTATTTTAATCATGCTCATCTCACAAAATGTTATGATGAACAGGCTCAAACACGTAACAGAGAATATAACGTAGCTTAAAGGAACACTTCTCCCACAAAATGACCGATGACTCGCCTGCGCAAACTTGATTTTTTGTTTTCTTCAAGAATTCAAGTTAAAGAGGTCCAATTATGCTTTTGTGCTATTTTCCTTTCCTTTTGTATGTTATATAGTTTTTGTGTATATAAAAGGTCTGCAAAGTTACTGCCCAAATTCCACCCTAAAAGGAGTTACTCTCCCCCACAGAAACACTGCTCCTGAACTGCCTGAAACGCCTCGCTTGAAGTCCCGCCTTTTCTTCCGTAACGTGGTGATGTCACCAAGAAACACATTTGCATAACGGCTAGTTTGGCTCGCCCTCAAACAAAGCTAGTTATAGCGGAGCTGGAGTGAAGGCCAAAGAGTTTGGTTAGGTTGACCAATCACAACAGAGTGGGCCAGCTGACCAATCAGAGCAGACTGGGCTTTTCAGGAAGGCGGGGCAGGAGCTCAAACAGAGCGTTTCAGACAGAGGGTGAAAAGAGGTGCTGCAGCACAGCCGGTATGAGAAAAGTAAAGCGTTTTTCGAACATTAAATCATGTAAACATTTTCTAGTAGAAACTTAAAATACAAGAATGCACCTGGGAATAAGCACAATAGGTCCTCTGTAACACACAGTGAGCAATTAATATACAAATGGTCATTTTGTGGGTAAAGTAACAAAATCACATGTTTTTATTTAAGCAAAAACAGCTTTATTTAGCTAAGATTGACAGACGCTATAGATGTCAGGCAACTGGGATCCAACGTCTACTAACCCTCCAAAAACTTAGTCTGCTAGTCTGTTAGTCTCTGTAACGACGGGGCCTGCAGTGCCTAGCGTTTCTGTCTGGTATTTGGTTAGTGTACTTCTCAAAATGGACAGGAAGGCATTGGTTTTCAACTACATCACAAGCCACAATCACTTTTTTTGTGGTATTCACTAAACGTTGAACCCTGCAATTGTTGTCGACTATGATGTCATATACCAGAATTCTTGAGCCACTGATGCATAAGTTACCGCGGCGACTACGTAATAGCGGGCGGCCACGGCCGTTACAGATCCTCTCGACACGTGCCTTATCCCTGCCCCTGATGAAGGATTGCAATGGTCTGTCGCAGAGTCCAGTATCGCTTATGTACCTGTATGATGAGAAAAATGTTTCACTGCAAAGTAAATGTTATTGATAAAGTACAACCTAGTGTCATGACACTTTGAAACATATAAATAAAGCAGTAATGTCATATTTAAAAAAACGACACAGTAGAAACAGAATTTCAAAAATGCTTTTAAAATACACATTATTGTAATGTATTATGTCGATCTAATTAGTGGCCATTTCACAGAGAACTTATTGATTTAACCCTTTAACTCACTTTTCCCAGGCAGGAACCGATCCTCTGTCAAAGCTCTTCTGAAGGATGTGTCTCTTAACAAATCTGTTGTTCGCATTGTTGTTATAGTTCCTGAGACAAGGTTGATCGTTCCCACGAACAAGGGCAAGAGTGAATGTGACGGTGATCAGGAGAACAATGTTCATCTTGTCTACAGTGGGAGAAATAATGAGATTTTTGAGCATGTTAATTCATTGTTCAAATACAATATCCTTTATACTAATATACTTAACACCCACTAAGTGCAAAATAAAAAGCATTGTCACGATGGTTTGAATTTTTGGAAATGATAACATTTCAATATTTTATACACAGACTTTATGGCTTTGTATCATGTCACTTCAAATTTAAATATTTCAATAAAGTCTCACACATATTTAACCCTCTGAGACCCACAATAGACCCGTTTTTGTCTTTTTTAGGGGGGTACAGGGGGTCTTTAGGGGGAGATAGCATGTCAGCAGTAGATGTCACATAGAAGTGGTGTACATCATCTGAAAGCTGGGAACCTGAAGATTCATTTGAAATGCAGCTCAGCACTGTGTGTCAAGGTGTTCTAGTCATAAATCACTCATAAACATGAATTAATTAAAATAAATAGTGAAAGTGTATACGGGTTTAGAACGTTACGATAGAAGTACATGATGGTCATTCCTATGCTCTATCATGTCTCATAAGTTGTTGCAGAAAGTTTTGGATTGATACTACTTTTTACACAGATTTTGTGCTAAATTTAACCCTTTTTTACCACTCGAGAATTGATAAAAATGATCAATAATCCCTCAAAAATACCACATTAAGACAAAAAGACCTTGAGGAACGACATAGAAAAAGTCATGCTGTGATGTGGGATCAGAAACTTTTGTTATTTGGAGATTTCTACAAGAACTGCGTTTTTCAATGATTGGATGGTGAGCACCTCTGTTCTGGACACTGCTCAGAAACCCCCTTATTGTCAATCTACTATTCTAATAATATAATAAAACAATGAATTTTTGTTAGTGATGAAGAGGTTTTCTCACCTGCTCTGATCAGTCAGCCTCTGTACTGTAAATGTTGCTGTGTTTAGTCTGGAGGAGGATCAATACCAACTGATGTTTAAGTCTCTGATAGAAGTCCAACAATATGTATCCCCTTTTAAACCTCCTCTTGTCTTGTGAACATTTGATCACAACCAATCATTTTAGCCCAAAGATATTACCAGCCAATTAAAATACTGCAAACTTACTTTTCACCATATATGTCTTTGATCGTTACTGGATAAAGTAATGTGCATGAACGTGTCAACACAATCCAACTGCTGCATGTATTTCTGTGGAATGAGGAAGAAATACTGTACATAACCTACACAGAAAAGACAGACAATCTGTAAATATAACTGCCTCATGCATGCAGTATTCAATGGTGGGCTGTTGATGGTCAGCACAACATAGAAAATGCTCCAATAGCTGCACTATACAGTATATGCAATGATATTACACGCTGTAATAACAACACTGGATTCACAAAATCTACAGTTTATATTGTAAATGTTTTAAATTACAACGGGAACACGTATAATAAACAGCATACATGATCATATTATTGATTAACACATATCTGCGCTGTGTTTTATTCTTTTGATTCATTTAATTTCTATTAACAAACCAACAGTAATTTCATTACATATTGATTTCACTTTTGTGGTCACAAAGTCATTGTGGGTGAGACTTGACGCAAGAAAAACACATAAGCACCAAGTCACTGTGGGTGAGACTTGACGCAAGAAAAACACATAAGCACCAAGTCACTGTGGGTGAGACTGGGCGCAAGAAAAACACATAAGCACCAAGTCACTGTGGGTGAGACTGGGCGCAAGAAAAACAAATAAGCACCAAGTCACTGTGGGTGAGACTTGGTAAGACATAAGGAAAAACTGGGGCCCTTGTAAGTACATGCAAGACTACATAATCAGAAGTCCATCCAGGTATTGTTTGCGCCTCCAAAACAAGCTACACAAAAGGGCTGTCAATCGATTAAAATATTTAATCCCGATTAATGACATGATGGTCCATAGTTAATTGCGATTAATCACAAATTAATCACATTTTTTATTTGTTCAAAATGTACTTTAAATAGATATTTATCAAGTATTTAACACTCTTATCAACATGGGAGTGGTCAAATATGCTGCTTTATGCAAATGTTTGTATATATTTATTATTGGAAATTAATTAACAACACAAAAAAATTATAAATATTTTCCAGAAACCCTCACAGGTACTGCATTTAGCATAAAACAATATGCTCAAATCATAACATGGCAAACCAACAGCTGTCAGTGTGTCAGTGTGCTGACTTGACTATGACTTTCACCGAACTGCATGTGATTATCATAAAACGGGCATGTCTGTAAAGGGGAGACTTGTGCGTACCCAGAGAACCCATTTTTATTCACATATCTTGAGGTCAGAGTTCAAGGAACCCCATTGAAAATGGCCATGACAGTTTTTCCTCGTCAAAATACCTTACTTTGGAGCGTTATTCAGCCTCCTCCAAGCCATCATAACATGGTTGGCAGCATCAGATTCCTTAGGTTTTCTAGTTTCATGTGATACCTTCACTCTAGTTCTAAAACTTAACCTGATAAAGCCTCTGAAAGACAGTGAAGTCAGTCCTCGCCAAACTTTAGCACAAGTTTGGAGTATTACTTTGCCTCCTTTGTGATGAGCTAGTATGACATGGTTGGTAGCAATGGATTCTTTAGGTGTTCTAGTTTCATGTCATGATGTATCTTAACTTTAGCTTTAAAACTGAGCCTGCTACAACCTCCAGAATATCAATGGCATTAATGCGCAACCTCACATCGTCAGGTGCATTACCACCACCATCTGGACCGGAGTGATTTTAGATGTAGCCTGGGTAAACAAAGGTGGATTGCAATGAGATTTGTGATGTGGCAAATGGAGATTCATATATGTGGCTAATAGTAAACAAAGGAGAATTAAATCTCCTCTATTTTTATCTGGATACAAGACACATGGAATGACAAGTGTAAATGGGGCCTTTCCTTTCCTGAAACACAAAGAGAAACAGAGGTTTGATGAGGGACATGTGAGGAGGATCAGGTGACTGACAACTTTGAGAGCAACTGGTGGACAGATGGGGAATAACAATATCTGGAAAGTTCCAAGAAAATGCAAAGCCAAGGGGAAGTGAGAGCTACTGAAGCTGAAGAGGGGAAGAAAGAGTCATTGTGGCTTTCAGTTACATCGACAAATACAATCTCAAACATGTTTTATTCTTTTATTTTTACCAAAACCGTGAAAAAATAAAACCAAAAAATATAGAAAATATTCCCCCAAATATAAGTTCTATTCATATATTTTCACTTCATATCATAAACATATTATAATACCAGTGACTTGGCATATTTAGAGCTACTCATGCAAACCACAGCAGAAGCAGCCTCATTGTATATCAACAGAAACCACATGATGAATGTAACAGATGTACATGAAGATATAAAATGTGTAAAACAAAAACAAGTTAAAAAAAAAGTGGATTCAGTGTCCACCAAATGTTGACCTTATATGAAGTATAGATAAATACCTATGGCGGAATGTAACAGAGCACACATTTGAGGTACTTTATTAAAAGCCTTATTCTGGCTGATTAGACTTAGACCTCTGCTCAGGTTGAAGATGGGCTGGAGATTTGATGGGAATTTATCAGCTCACAAATCTTCATCTACCAATAAGAATGATAAAGGTGTAATTTGTCCCGCCCTAACAGGTTCAATAACGCTAACAGGAGAAAATTTGTTTTAACGCCACTAATTTCTTTAACGCATCAACACAATCGATATTTCGGAGGTTATAGCGGGCTCATAGTGAAGATGCTGGTTTCACATGAAACTACAAAAACCTAAGGAATCCATTTATTTATTTAAAAAGGATTCCCATTTGCTTATGCCAATGGCGCCAGCTAGTCTCCCGGGGTCCAAAATCAAGTACATTACATTTATCACATACATACTATATACAACATCATATTTGTGTTACACTAATAACGTTAAAATTTTCCAAACATATATAAATTTCACATTCATACACATCTTCCACAACCATTTAGCCTCAAGGCCCATCATCAGGGAAAAGCAAGAAAAGAAAAACCATACATGACCAACACTGGACTATCGATCAGCTGCTTAAGCAATGTATTCTTAGATGGTATTTGAATGAAGATTTGTCAGAGGGTTGCTACCAACCATGTCCTATTAGTCTTATTAAATATCTTAATTGATTGACAGCCCAAGTAAAAACATTTCATGATTCCAACAAGGGAGGTGTCTGGTTTCCGTAGCTCCGTATATAGCGTTACGTTCAAATTCTAAGCCCGCCTTTTTTTTAGCGGTCCAATCAAATGCAAAGGATTTGATTTAAATATACCGTATATATATTCCCTTTATACGTCACAGTACAGAAGATAAAGACGCTCTGACTCCACTAGCTTCTAACTTTCACTGGGACTAAATGAAAAATATATAGCACATAAAACTAAACTGGAAAAATTATGTCTTCATCAATGTATGAATAAAATGTCCTGTTTAGGAAGGTAAATAATCTCCATCACCCAAGATAACCAAGTCCCAATTTATACCCTTTGATGGTGTTCACCTGAACTCACTCATTTCATATCAAGTGGTGCATTATAACTTCCAGTGCACCAGTAACACCTGCACTTCATATAACTACTACTGTCTTTTCACAGCAGAGATGATCAGGGGATAAGAGTTTTTCCCATTATGTGGAGGATGTGGACTGAAATATGGGAAAATCTTTTTACTGAACGAACACTCGGTAAATGAGTAGATGTGAGATTGAGCCGTCACATCGTAGAAGGACACAAGACCTTCCTCGTAGTCTACGAACACCCCAACTGTCTGAGCTTTCTCTTTCAGGGGGAGAGGAACTGGTGGTTCTGTCAGGGCTGCGTACTTTTCGCCTTTATAATGTACGATGACCCAGTAACCGTTATCTGGGTTCAGCGAGAGTTTCCCCCTGCGGTTTGCGTCGCATCCCGCCACACCCAGATCCCACCCCGTCTTTTTGGTGACCTCCACCTCCCAGTAGAACTTCCCAGAGGTCATTCTGTTGAGCCCCACGATGCTGCCGAACATGTCGAACATCTGCGGAGCATCTGGAACTCTCTGGTATCTCATTCCTCCATCTTTCACCATCTTCCCATCATCAGAAAGAACAAGGCATCGGTGTGCAGAGGCTGGATCCAGCTTTACATCCACTGTAGTTGAGTAGAATAATGGAAATAGAATGCATGATGCACTTCATATGGGTGACACACACAAACACTGTATGTTGATGCTCCTGAATTTAATTATTAAACTATTAACTATAAACTATATACTATAAACTAGCATATAAAGAACTTAATTTAGGTTCAACTAAAGGCCTTTACACACCAGGGGTGTGACGAATAAACGACACAAAGATGCAAAATACTCGCCTGCGAATATTATATATCTAGGGCTTTTATTGTGAAAGGAAAGAATGGAAGGCCTTTGTCAAGGTTGAAAGGAGTAATAAAGTTTGCTGTCTTGGTTCAGACTACGGAACCTTTACACACTGGGAGCGTGCCAAATATACAACAGGAAAATGTGAAATAATAATAATAATACCCTTCGTGTTCTTGTTTCAAAATATAGGTGCAATTCAACCCATTCCGCACAACGTGATTGGTTGATGCCTTTATTTGTGTGAAAGCTCCGAAAAATCAACCTTGTTCCAAAAATATAATGTATTAATGCATGTAATATTCGTGCTGTGTGGAAGTAATCATGACAAAAATAACAGTTCAAAACGTCAATATATACTGTATATTTATTTTTTTTTAAGAAGAAAAAGGCCAGTGTGTAAAGGCCTTAAGGCTCAACTAATGCAGAAAATAAATGTGTCCACAGAAGAATTTAGTTTTGGTGAAGTATTGAGGGTGAGATATTGATAATTTTGTGTTATTTTAGTCTTAAAATAAGGTATATTACTTCCTTTAAAGGTACAGTGTGTAGGATTTGGTGTGAGGTTGCAGACTGCAACCAACTGATACTTTTCCGTGTGCCAAGCGTGTAGAAGACCTATGGTGGCTGACGCAAAAACCTGAAAACGCAAAGTGCCCTCTCTGTGAAGAGGACCCGCTCCGTTTGTAGATATAAAAAAACATTAATATTATATTCCAATTTCTGCCAATAGATCCCCCTAAATACTACACATTGTTCCCTTAAACTATCATTTCAATAGGACAAACAAAACACACACAATGTTGATGTTCTACATGATGGAACGTATAATTTTGTGAAACAAGGACACAGCTTGGTCATACCACTAAGTGGAGACTGTCCTCCCAAGAAAAAAACACAGAATCAGTTGTTTCAGCAAAAGCTTCATGTGACAAAGTAGATGGTTGGGTCAACACAGACTGCATGAAGTTTTGTTTCCTGTTTACAATATGTGGAGTGGGTTTTTTTAAGTCCAAAAAGATAGTGTGCGCTCAGTGGGTAAAACATGAGATGCACTCAACAAACAAATACTAATGCTGTTGAAGAAAAAGCTGAAATCTTCAAATGTGTGCAAAAGAGAAAGACTTTGATAAAAAGTGTTATTGGTTACAAGGCTTGTTTGTGAGTATTGGGGGAAAAAAACAAAAACTGTTCACCTTGACAGGCATTGTTCAGGGTAACAGAGACACTGTCTGAGCCTGACTCTTTTACACATTCACTCAGGGGTGTGTCCTAATTGGATATAATTGGGGCAACAGGTGGGAGGTAATGAGTGTGAGGTTCTCCCTGAATCACACTCATTACCTCCCACCTGTTGTCCCAATTCCCCAATTAGGGCACACCCTGAGTGAATGTATAAAAGAGTCAGGTTCAGGTGTTGTCTCTTCATTGTTTACCCTGAAGAACATATATCAAGGTTGCTCTTTTAAATTGTCATGAAACCATAAAGGCTTTTTAATCAAAACTCTAAATGCTCTCACTCCTTTACGTGTTAGTGCCTGAAGCTGATTTCTTTTAAAACCACGACCACAATCGTTCCCTAACCACCATGTTTTCCTGTTTAAAACATCACATTTTTCTTTAAATGTTCTGAGTCACATACCTGCAAAAGTGGGAATCCTCTTGAGTTCTGTGGAAAGAGAAATTATATTAAAACAAGTGACTATGATTTAAATACATAACTTGATCAATTTAAGGAGTGCTCACCAACAGAAGAGAGTTTTTCCAGTTTCTGGTGAATTTGTTCCATCATGTTTGATGTTGTAGTTCTTAGTGACCCGAAGGAGAATGAAGTGTCAAGAGTGACATTTTTCCAATCTCGAGATTCCACCAAGCCCGTTAGAGAAGAATCCTGTGTGTCACATAAAATTATTTGAATGATCAGAAACAAGTGGAAAAACCCAGAATAGTTGAGCACAAAACCGACAGACAACCATTCACGCTCACATTCACACCTACGGGCAATTTAGAGTCCACAATTAACCTAACCTGCATGTCTTCGGGGTGTGGGGGGAAACCTGAATACCCGGAGAAAACCCACGTTAACACGGGGAGAACATGCACACTCCACACAGACACCTCTTGCTGTGAGGCGGCAGTGCTAATCACTGCACGATGACATCTAGCAAAAATAGAAACATAATGACATGATGTTAAAAAGGTCAAAAGCTTGGATGTCTCACCTGCAAGTCTGGGTTTTTGTCCAACTCATCAATGGTCTTTTTGAGTTTGTCAATTTCCTTTTGCAGCTTCTGAACCAGATCGTGTGCTTCTCTCTTCACTCTCTGTCTCCTAAAAATAACATACAGTAACATTAGGCCATTAGGCAGCTAGTTGTATTCATTGATTAACCCCAACTGTGATGTTCATGTCATACATCACTGTTTTATAACCGACCTCTCCTCCAGAGGTTGGAGGGCTTTCTGCCGAGCGTCCTCCACCACTTTCATCACCTCTGAGAACACGTTGTTGATCTGCAGCCATTCAGCATCCAAGCCGCCCTGAAAAGAGTAACGGACAGTGAGGATGTTAAAGAAACATTAATTAACCAAAATCAAACAGTTAAAAAATCTGCCGCAGCTCACCTTGCAGGCTGTTACAGATGATCTGACTTCAGCCATCTTTTGTTCTCTCGTCTGAATTTTCTGCTGTAAATCAGCTGCTATCCTGTCTCGCTTCACCTCGAATGAAGACAAAAAGGGCTTTTTATTAGGGTGCACACATTGTAGTGATACAAGTACAATGACTGCATTGCTGAATGAAAAGTGCACTGATAAAAGTTTGAATCTAATAAATGCTGAAAGGATAAATTAGAGGTGTTAAGTATAAACACCCAATAGAGTCTAACAAGAATAATGGTACCACAGGCTCCGTCCTTTCCATGCTTTCCTCTCATTGTCTAAGTAAGCAGCCGTGCAATGCATTCTGGTAGCGTGGTGGCACCATTTGCATTGGCCTCTCCTTATTTGCATAAAGTTGTAGTCGAGGCTACTTTATGCAAATCAGGGACGCCCGGCGCGACTCGCCGCCTCTGGAAACTCCCGAGAAACTTTTAAACTAACCATTAGCAACTGTATGGCTTTTTGCTCGCATAAAATGTTTTCAGAACACATTTCGGTGAACTATTTTTGTGATGTAAGAGACACCGCCGGTGTGAGAAAAGTAAAGCGTTTTTTGAACATTAAAGCATGTATACATGTTCTAGTAGAAACCCAAAATACAAGTGTGCACCTGAAAATAAGTGTAATAGGTCATCTTTAAAACAACAAATGTCAACCTGCTGATGGCGCTAGAGGAAAAAAGTAGGATACAACATCTAACCATGAATATCTGTACAACATTTTGTGCCAGGCTATCGTGTAGATGTTGAGACATTTCAGTGGTTGAGTGAAAACTTTGATTTCACAGTGGTGCTAAATCATAAAGTCAGATGATCATAAACGTGAGTAGGATTCATCCTCTGGGGGCCATGAATGCCTATACCAAATTTCATTGGGATCCATGTGATATTTGTTGAGATATGTCATGTTGGACCAAAGTAGTGGACCGACTGACTGACCAATAGAGATGTTAAAAGTTTACTACCTTTTGTAGCTTTTGAGCCTCCCTCTCTCTCTCCTTCTCCTTCTCTTTCTCCTTCTCACTCTCCTTTTGTCGCATTTCTGTTTCCTGAGCCGTGGTTGTTGGAACATCCCAGAACAGTTGATCCACCTAAAGGATGAAAGCAACTTCTCAGTTATGCGTGGTTATAGACCTTTTCATTGCTATTCTGTTGCAAGGGCAACAGCTTTGGTCTGAGTTTACTTCCTGTCAGCTACTGCATTAACAAACAAAAGGTGCCCATTGAGAATGTCTATGTTGTCAACTTTGAAAAGGTCTATAACAAAGAATTCTGTCAAATTCTATCCAACAGGTAAAAATGAAGTTCTATACAAATGCATCTGTACTTAAAGGGACAGTGTGTAGGATTTGGTGGCATTAATGGTGTGGTTGCAGAATGCAACCAACTGAATACCCTCCTCTCACTGCGGAGTGCAAAGCAATGGTAACACCATTCGCCTCAGTCAGAGGCCTTCCTTAACATAATAACACTACTTTAGGAGCAACGGAAGTATAGGCGCAGTTTGTGTCGTAGCCAAAAATGCATGAAGGGGTTTAAATATTATCTATATCTTTTATAATAACACAGAACTAATACTTGATGTAATGATGAATAATATCGACCATGTTTATAATATCGACCACGTCTGTGGTCTTTTTATTTACTTCTTTTTAATAACATCTGAGCTCTCTGTCCACACTGAATCCGTTAAATATGAACTTTTGTCATGTCATGCAAACAAACCACGTACCTATCAGCTGTGCTCTCGAGATCAGACTGGAGCTGGAGACGTAACCATTTAAAAGATGGGATATACTTGCTGTCTTCCTATGTTTGTTGCCTACTTTTTAAAGAGAAAACACACGTTTTATATCGTGAAATTTACTGGAAATGACTGGCTTCAATGTAGCCAACAGTAAGTAGGTAGCTTTCAGGTGATCTACCTCCAGCCAGCTGCCTCTTATTTAGGTCTTTTTAGTTAAACGAAGAGGTATTGCTCTAGATAACTCATTTCAACTTCACAATCAGCCGTTCCTCAACTGTTGCAGTGCTTTCAACGTGAGCGACAGGAATAAATAGAAACCGCGTTCGACAAAAGTTCAGCTCCAAGTGTCACTCAAGGCCAGTTACACATCCCAATAGAATACAATGCAAACTGATTTTGTCGTTGACGTTCGCTCGCGTCACATTCAGTTAGGAATAATATGTAGCCTACACCACCGAGTAGCCTATTGCAAGGCTCATCTCTGGTTTGCTGTTGGGTTTTGCTGTTTTCTCTGAGTTCATTTTCTATTGTAATTCTTGCAATATTCCATCACTCATTGGGCATATTAGTCGGGATATAAAAAGGCACCTGCTGGTGATTATTTTTTGTTCAAACTGCGCCTATGAATGCAAGTCAGACGTCAGCTGGCGTTACCACAGATTACCACAGTTTACCACGTTACTGTTCACATCGCGTCGGAGAACTACGGTGGCCTTCAGGTAAACGGAAAGGTTCTCTCTCACTGGAGCCAGTGTTTGGTTCGTCCATTCTATTCTACTGTAGTAACATGGCGGAGCAACATGGCGGACTCCGTGAAGAGGACCCGCTCCCCATGAAGATATGAAGGACTCATTCTGAGCTACGATTCTTAGTTTCAGGTGGTTATACACTAATAAAAACATAGTTATGAATATCATTTCTACTAATAGATCCCCTGAAATGCTACACACTGGCCCTTTAAGAAGTTATTCACAGGATGATACTGGATTTGCTCTCCAGCAGGGCGTTTAAATAAGTCGAAACCTGCTGTACCTGCTGTGCACCGCTGGAGAAATCAAGCACTCGACGAGCGTTGCCGGTGGTTTGATGTGTTGTGCTGTAGTGCGGTGGAGTTTCAAACGCTGTGGAGAAACAAGTTGGTCACCGTCAAACAAAGCTGCTTTGAATCGTCTCGATATGTTGTTCCTGTTCTGAATGAATTCCAGTTATAGAGCATACCTGATCTGTTTGTCTCCTTCACTGTGAATTCTGCGGCTGCATGATTCACTTGGGTGCCGAAGATCTGCGACATCGGCATCAGGGAAGTCTAACAGAGAAAAATAGAAGATGAGATTTAAAAGGTTTCACTCAACAAAAATTTGCTAACGTTTCCCGATCACTTAATATTTCCACAGACATCTGATGTACCTGTGCACCACCGGTGAAATCAAGCGCTCCATGACTTTTGTCTGAGATGGTGTACATTTGCAGAGAGTGCTGTTGAGCTTCCATACCTGTAGGGAAAGAGCATGGGTCACTGTTAAACGCAGCTGCTTTGTGTCGCATCCAGTTATGAATAAACTACGATTATGATGCGTACCTGATTTGAACATCCCTATTATTGCGGCTTCTGTTGAGGTCATTGGGGCGGGGAAGTTTTGAGACACAGGCACATTCTGTCAGAGAGAGGTGGAAGATATGATTGTACAGTTTGTTTCAAGCTTATATCAATCTACAACTTGTTCGCGCGAAAAGACGTATGAATGCTACGATAATGCAAAAGGCATTTAGCGTGTAATAAAAACGCCTTTTTGGGTTTCTGCGTGTCATTTGTACGCCATGTATCCTGAGTTGGTGACACCGACTAGTAGGTTTTATCTTCATGGTAGATCACCGAAAGAAGGTATAAAAGAACACGACAGCGACCTCAAGCGACCGTAGTAATCATGACGGGAGCAGAAGCGGAAGTCAGGTGCTACACAGCATGAAACTCCATAAGTGCTGGAGGTTGGGGATGATGGATGGGACACAAAACACAGAACTTTCCCCCAAGAGACTGGAGTTTGCAACCTGTGTGAAACCAACAGAGTGTGTAGTTGTCTTTGTGTTCGTAGTTATTTTAACCCTTTGGCCTAAACCTAAAGAAGTGAAGTTGTAGTTTTGTTGCCTAAACCTAAAGAAGCCTTTTTGTTTGTGTTCAAAACGTAATGTTTCATTCAGTTTTACAACATGTTAGAACATGTTGCTTTTAAGTTCACTTTTACAACATAGTAGGCCCCTAATGACCCGACTGATAACACCTATGTAATGGCCTGATAACAGTCGAAGTGGGTGCCTTATGGTGGGCGGGTGGGGAGGTTGATGGGTCCAACAAACACCGAACTTTTATCCTGAAGACCGGTGTTTTGTTTTGTAAGTTACTTTAGTGACGTTGGTCATTTCTTTTTTCCATAGTTTAGTTACGTTGTTTCTGTACGTATTTTACTTAACCTTGGTGGTTTTGTTGCCTAAACTGCGGGTGTTTGCATAGCGAAAAGCGTCATACAAATGATACACGAAAAAGGCTAAAATGCGTACTCATGACACGCGGAAAGTCCGCGGAATGTCGTTCTATCTATACGCCTTCCTGGGTTGCACTCTAACTTCATTTGTTTAAAAAAAAAAAACTTATCGTTTCCTCATAATTCAAAATTCCATGACACTTTTGGTTTTGCCGTCTTGCGTTAAATCCTATAATTTTATTATCCATAATGATTTCTGTATAATGGACAACAACACGTTTTGTCCTGAATTTATTTTGCAATTTTTTTATATCAGTGATATGTTTAGCACATATAATCTATATTTTTGCTTGAATATAACTCCTTCCTGACCTGAGTGGTCCAGTTAATTGGTCCGCTATTCTTTTGATGAGATTCTCTCCACTGATTTCCCAAGGTGTACTGGTCTCTCTCTGAAAATAATTTAAAAAAAAGTAAATTTCAAGTAAATGCTGTTTTTAAAAAGAAGAATCAGCTGTGTACCACTCACCAGAGTTGAGAGGAGGGTTGAAGATAGTCTTCAAAGGCTCTTCTGCTTTGATTGGAGGTTCCTTGTGGGTAAATATAGGAAGATAACTGTTAAATTGGAATAGTTCATTCTCGGGGATACTCAACATCTTCAAGTAGTGGACCTCATCATTCAAAATTCCATAACACTTTTGGTTTTGCTGTCTTGCGTTAAATCCTATAAATTTATTATCCATAATGATTTTTGTATAATTGACAGCAACACGTTTTGTCCTGAATTGATTATGCAATTTTTGTTTAGCATGTATAATCTAAATTTTTGCTTGAATATACCTCCTGTCTGACTGGAATGGTCCCGCTAACTGGTCCGCTGTCCTTTTGATGAGCATCTCTCCACTGATTTCCAAAGGTGTACTGGTTTGTCTCTGAAAATAATAATAAAAAAAGTAAATTTCAAGTAAATGCTGTTTTTAAAAAGAAGAATCAGCTGTGTACCACTCACCAGAGTTGAGAGGAGGGTTGAAGATAGTCTTCAAAGGCTCTTCTGCTTTGATTGGAGGTTCCTTGTGGGTAAATATAGGAAGATAACTGTTAAATTGGAATAGTTCATTCTCGGGGATACTCAACATCTTCAAGTAGTGGACCTCATCATTCAAAATTCCATAACACTTTTGGTTTTGCTGTCTTGCGTTAAATCCTATAACTTTATTATCCATAATGATTTCTGTATAATGGACAACAACACGTTTTGTCCTGAATTGATTATGAATTTTTTTTATATCAGTGATATGTTTAGCACATATGATCTATATTTTTGATTGAATATAACTCCTTCCTGACCTGAGTGGTCCAGTTAAAGGGTCCGCTATTCTTTTGATGAGATTCTCTCCACTGATTTCCCAAGGTGTACTGGTTTGTCTCTGAAAATAATAATAAAAAGTAAATTTCAAGTAAATGCTGTTTTTAAAAAGAAGAATCAGCTGTGTACCACTCACCAGAGTTGAGAGGAGGGTTGAAGATAGTCTTCAAAGGCTCTTCTGCTTTGATTGGAGGTTCCTTGTGGGTAAATATAGGAAGATAACTGTTAAATTGGAATAGTTCATTCTCGGGGATACTCAACATCTTCAAGTAGTGGACCTCATCATTCAAAATTCCATAACACTTTTGGTTTTGCTGTCTTGCGTTAAATCCTATAAATTTATTATCCATAATGATTTTTGTATAATTGACAGCAACACGTTTTGTCCTGAATTGATTATACAATTTTTGTTTAGCATGTATAATCTAAATTTTTGCTTGAATATACCTCCTGTCTGACTGGAATGGTCCCGCTAACTGGTCCGCTGTCCTTTTGATGAGCATCTCTCCACTGATTTCCAAAGGTGTATTGGTCTCTCTCTGAAAATAAGAAAAAAAGAGAGTAAATTTCAAGTAAATGCTGTTTTTAAAAAGAAGAATCAGCTGTGTACCACTCACCAGAGTTGAGAGGAGGGGTGAAGATACACTTCCAAGGCTCTGCTGCTTCGATTGGAGGTCCCTTGTAGGTCAAATTTGGAAGATAACGGGAATACTCATCATAATCATCATCATCAAGTAGTGGACCGACTGACTAACCAACAGTGGGACATTGTATCCCTTGAGCCGCACTGCTAGTTTAGGCTAAAAACAATACACTATTATTAAAAGTAATAGTAATTTAGTACCTTTTGAGCCTTCCTCTGTTCCTCCCTCTCTCTCTCCTTCTCTCTCTCCTTTGGTCGGGCTGTTGTTTCCGGCGCTGTGATTGCTGGAAGGTTGAAGATAGACATTGAAGGCTCTTCTACCATGATTGGAGGTCCCACGTAGGTCAATGTAGGACGATAACTGTTAAATAGGAATTGTTCACTCTCAGAGATCTTCATTCCTTTCAGTGTGCATCCCATCTTCCCCTGGTGAATCCTCAGGCCCTGGTAAGTCGTCACACTGGACCAACCGCAGTGGCAAACCTGGGTGCTCATGTCTGCTGTGTTGAATATCTGCAGAAGTCACACAAACACACACACTGAAAGCACTTGCTCCACATTTGTAGAAGCAACAATTGCTTCTCAATAGGTTCAGGATTCAGGACTTGGAGCTTATACGTACAGTGACCAAAAGTGTTGTTTTTGTTCATTATTTAAGGGGAAACACTACGGGCAAAAACATTGTTTTTCATGCACTGGTCTATTTTTGGAGATTTTAGACTTTTATGCTCACATAACATGTCTTCTTTCTGACTAGCGGAAAGAAAACATCCAAAATAGATAATTTAGATGTTTACTTTAATACTTTGTCTATTAGAGTTCTCCTAAATTCACCAAAAGTTAGCATAGTGCCTCATTTGCATATGTAAACATTTCAGAAAACGTGTCATACAAAAAATGTAGGTAATCAACTGGGGGCGTTTCATGGGCAGCCGATTAGACTGTTGTCAGGCTAGGCATTATTGGTCGCTATAAGCCCCATTGATGTGGATCAGTAGGGGCCTACTACACCCACTAGTAGGTTTTATCATCTATTCACCGAAAGGCGGTATAAAAGAAGACGACAGCGACCTCTAGCAACTGTAGTAATTATGACGGGATGATGGATGGGACACAAAACACAAGGTTTTCACCCAGGAGACTGGAGTTTGCATGTGAAACTAGCAACGTGTAGTAGTCTTTGTGTTTGTAGTTATTTTAACCCCAAACTTGGTGTTTTTCTCTAAACTTAACAGTTTTTTCTTTGCCTAAACCTTAAGAACTTGTAGTTTTATTGCCTAAACCTAAGGAAGTTGTAGTTTTGATGCCTAAACCAAAATAAGTTGTAGTTTTATTGCCTAAATCTAACTTTTTTTCACCTAAACCTAAAGACGCATTTTTGTTTTTGTTCAAAACGTAATGTTTCATTCCGTTTTACATGTTAGAACATGTTGCTTTTAAGTTTCACTTTTACAATGTAGTAGGTGTAGTAGGCCCCTAATGACCCACATCTATGGTGCTTATGATATGATATGATATGATGATAACGCCTATTTAATGGCCTGATAACAGTTGAATTGGGTGCAGCTTGATATCTAAAGATTTTTAACCTATTCACATGTAGTGTCTTCAAAATGTATGGAAATTTACAATACATATCTTACAAATTTGTTTTTTTCCCCCTGATATTCTGAGACAGAAATCTCCACTTCAGTAGCACTTACATCCACTAAACTTTCCAGCTTCATTCCTATCTATATTCTGAAAATTTTTAAAGAGGGATTTGTACATATATCATTCATAGCCTGATTTATATAACACTTTATTCCTAAAACATGGTGAGAAATTGATTTTTGAGCCTAGCTTTATCCAATGTTCAGATTTCTGTTCTGGAAATTTGTGCAAATTAGCCCATTTTTGATAAAGTCATTTGCATATTTAAACGTATATTTTCAGAAAACTTGTAATACAAAACATAATTGTATTGTATTGGGGGGTATTTGTTATTATTATTATTATTATTATTATTATTATTATTATTATTATTAGTATTAATGTTTTGGATTATTTAATTAATAATTGCCAATGCATATCTTTCAAACAATACAATTTTGATCACCAAAAAGTTTGGCAATATTAATTTTTTAATTTTATTTATTAATTTTTTTGAGGGGGGAGTATTTATTATTATTATTATTATTATTATTTATTTGTAATTTTTTTCGATTAATGTTTTTTAATTATTTAATTAATAATTTTCAATAAACATTTTTGTAACCAATACAATTTTGATTACCAAAAACGTTTGCAATATTTATATAAATTGTTGTTCAATTTAGTACCTTTTGAGCCTTCCTCTGTTCCTCCCTCTCTCTCTCCTTCTCTCTCTCCTTTGGTCGGGCTGTTGTTTCCGGCGCTGTGATTGCTGGAAGGTTGAAGATAGACATTGAAGGCTCTTCTACGAAGATTGGAGGTCCCACGTAGGTCAATGTAGGACGATAACTGTTAAATAGGAATTGTTCACTCTCAGAGATCTTCATTCCTTTCGGTGTGCATCCCATCTTCCCCTGGTGAATCCTCAGGCCCTTATAAGTCGTCGTCGACCAACCGCAGTGGCAAACCTGGGCGCTCATGTCTGCTGTGTTGAATATCTGCAGAAGTCACACACACACAAACACACTGAAAGCACTTGCTCCACATTTGTAGAAGCAACAATTGCTTCTCAATAGGTTCAGGATTCAGGACTTGGAGCTTATACGTACAGTGACCAAAAGTGTTGTTTTTGTTAATTATTAAAGGGGAAACACTACGGGCAAAAACTTTTTTTTCATGCACTGGAAAATTTTGGAGATTTTAAGCTATTATGCTCCCATAACATGTCTTCTTTCTGACTAGTGGAAAGAAAACATCCAAATTAGCACATTTTTAATAAAATAATTTGCATATTTAAACGTACATTTTCAGAAAACTTGTAATACAAAACATAATTGTCTTAATGCAAGTAATCAACTGGGGAAGTTTCATGGTGACATCTAAATGTTTTTTTACCCTATTCACCTGTCACCTGACATGAAATCATAGTTTATTTTTGTGTCAGAAATTATTTTCATCAGTGATTAATTAGGTGCATCATCTCAAATTGCTTATTTACATTTTAAACAGATAACCTTTTGTCCTTAGAAAGAAATAAAGTACACATTTTTGAGTACTTTGTTTTGACACCTGTCTCAAAGCTTGATTTCCAGGGAGGGAAACTTTGAAGATTTTAGTCTCCCACACCTTTCTTTTGTTAGAATGTCGAAATCATTTTAATATTTTCATTTCAGTGTTTCTTTATTTGATGAGAGACTGCTATTTGCAACCTGACTGTGTAGGACTGAGATTAGACAGTGACTAGTCGCCCTCTAGTGGTACTCTAGAGTATATTGTGCAGCAGTATCGACTACTTCCTGCTGTAAATTACCAGGAAATAAAAAAGGAATGGAAATTAATTTTGACTGCAGAAAGTTAGATGTCAAAGTACACGACCTCTATAAAAAGCTTGTCAGTGTCGTGAGGAGGTTTTCTAGAAATGGGATTGAATCAACTTTAACTAGTGGAGTACATCTTGAAATATGAGATTAGATCAAACTTCACTGATTCCATGGAGGGAAATTTATTATTACAGATAAAGAAAAGGGTAAACCACAGTGGCATAGATGCAGCGTATTTGGGATTATTATTTATAGATTAAAATAATTAATTGGATCAAGCATTATGTGAATAATTGTAAAATAAACAAGACACAAGTATGTGTATATATAATACAACAATAAAATACAGTATAGTATAAGAATATGGCATGATATATAAAAAGATAGTATAACATAACAGTTAAAAATAATAGCAATAATACTAATACTAGTTTATAGTCTATTTGTTATTATTATTATTATTATTATTATTTGGATTAATGTTTTGGATTATTTAATTAATAATTTCCAATAAACATTTTTATAACGAATACAATTTTGATTACCAAAAAGTTTGGCAATATTTATTTTGTTATTAATTTATTGGGGGGGGGGGGGGGGGGGGTAGCGGGTATTTATTAATAAATTATTTTTATATTTATTTTTTTCGATTAATGTTTTGAATTATTTAATTAATAATTTTAAATAAATATTTTTATAACCATTACAAACTTGATCAAAAAGTTTGGCAATAGATCAGATTAACCAATTTTATCATATTATTCTGCATGCATCCAAGTCACTTTAGACTAGAACCATTAAATCCTGCACTAGAACCAGTTTTAAAAGTAACTTTCATCAAAGGAAACCTAATTAATCTCACTCTGACAGCAGCTAAACAACAAACCCATTAAAACATTTACACTTCACACACACTCCCCACAATGTTTCCTGTATTACACACCCTGATACCTGTGGTTTTCCGCCTGTGTTTGTATTACCTCCTCGCCTGTTTTAATGTCTCTACTGTCAGGGAGAGTGTTGTGTTGGTTAGCTGTAGACTTTATGGGTCACTGGTGCTGAAATCACTAAAACATTTATGTTTGAATTATAAAACAAACTGACTTCTAATATCAAAACAAAAGTCAAATTCCTTTCCTTAAATACGTAAAGAGTTTAATAATATTTCATTCTTTATATTTTTTGTCAAACAAAAGCATAGTCACTGAGCATATAGTCTGTGTTGTGATTTTTCCTTTGCAGTTATGTTGCATCATAATTCTAGTAAACATGTTAAAAGAAGAACAGATTGAGGTGAGATGTGCAGCGGCAGTTTACCTTGCTCTCTGGTCTCAGCTCGAAGCTCCTCTGACTGATCCGAGTCTCGTTTCTCGGCTCTACATATCATTCTCAACGCTTTCACTTTCGTTTCAGACAAATCAATCCTGAAGTTTTTCCTTTAATCGCCCCACTTGCAACACAGAAGTGTACAAAGTTCATTGAGCAAAAATCTATTTGTATTGCATCATGATTTAAAAACAAATATTTGTTAAGTGCAAAAAAAAAAAAAAAGGAAGAAATCTCTTGGGTGTGTTTTTTTTATTGAGAGTTCATTCGATCCCTGTGCACTGGAATTAAATATTATATTAAATTATGCTTCAGGCATATGGGGCTTCAAAGAATGTACAATAACAGAGCTGTTTTTCAGGTGTTCATATGGTTGCTCCTACTTTGGCTGTTCAGGGTGATATGGGATGGATTCCTGCTTCAATAATGTGGAAATGTGAAATGATTATACTGTGGAATCGTTTGCTTAATATGTCACAATACAGGATCAATAAGAAGTTATTTCTTTGGAGTAAATCACATAATGCTCCATGGGGCTACAGAACTTGCTGAATTGCAATATATGTACAGTAACAATTTTTCACGTAGCATGAACACAATTAGAAGATTAAGTTAATTGCAAGATTTGAAGAAAAAAATGGTCGAAAGATATATTGTTAAAATCTAAATTATAAACATATATTCAAATCAAGCACAGTTATGGCACTGAATCTTATGTTCTAGCAAACCTATCAAGGAGTCAGAGGTCTTTAGTTGCACGGTTAAGAACAGGAATCCTTCCTCTGGACCTGGAAGCTGGTAGATTTAAAAAACATCCAGGAGGACAACATGTTGTGCGAAGTATGCGAGTTAGGAGAAGAATAAAAAATGTATAATATTTTCTTTTGTGTTGTCCATACTATGATGAATGACACAATTATAATAAAATCAAATCCAATAAAACATTTTAAATGGGCCATACCTAGTTTTGTGACTAGGGCTGTGTCATGTGGTGAGTTACTAAGATGACCCAAACGCAGAGTACAAGCAGGACAGGAAGATTTTTAAATAAAAGCGAGCTTTAATTCAGCTGACAAACTCCAGAACTAACAAAACAAGGAGGGGAACAAAGTACAAATGAAAACACACCAAAAACAAACTGAGAACAAAAACAAAAAACTACAAACCAGAGGGTGCGAGAGTCACGGGCAGGAGGAACACTAGGAACACTAGGAACACGGAGGAACACTAGGAACACGGAGGACAAGGGACTGGGAAGACAAGTACGAACCAACAAGGACAGAGGGGAAACACACAGGCTTAAATAACAGACAAATTACACACAGGTGAAACAAATCAGGGCAGGGCAGACAATCAACCACAAGGCGGGAAAACAGACAAAGGAAGGAAGTAAACCCAGACAAGACACAGGAGGAGTGAATCACCAAAATAAAACAGGAAACACCGGAAATACATACAAATAAACCCCATCCAAAACCACAACAGTTCACCACAACAAGCTGGCACAGCCAGAACACAACATAGCCCCCCCCTCAAGGGACGGATCCCAGACGTTCCACAACCAGAACTGGGTGGGCGGAGGGGGGCCCGGAGGAGGGACTCCAGGAACCCTGGGCACCGACCCTCTCAGGCAGACGGCCTGAGGGCAAAACCGGGACAGAGCCTGAGAACTCGGGCGGACGGCCCGGGGACAGAACCGGGACAGAGTCTGGGAACTCGGGCGGACGGCCCGGAGGCAGGGCAGAGTCCGAACCGAGAAACTCCGGCAAATGACCCGGGGGCAAGGCAGAGCCAGAGCCGGGAAACTCGGGCGGACGGCCCGGGGGCAAGGCAGAGCCAGAGCCGGGGAACCCGGGGTCCCGGAACCGCGGCCCAGCAGTCACAGGAACAAGGCTTTTGGGCTGAAACCCAGGCGAAACAGGAGGTGACGGTTGCGACCCAACCGGCGAACCAGACGGAACAGCAGGTGGCGGTTGCGGACCAACCGGCGAATCAGCCGGTGGTGGTTGCGGACCAACCGGCGAATCAGACGGTGGAGGTTGCGGCCCAACCGGAACAGCAGGTGACGGTTGCGGCCCAACCGGAACAGCAGGTGGAGGTTGCGACCCAACCGGAAAAACAGGTGAAGGTTGCGGCCCAACCGGAACAACAGGTGGCGGGTGCGACCCAACCGGAACAGCAGGTGGCGGTTGCGACCCAACCGGAACAGCAGATGGCGATTGCGGCCCAACCGGTAAAGCAGGTGGCGGTTGCGACCCAACCGGAACAGCAGGTGGAGGTTGCGACCCAACCGGAACAGCAGGTGACGGTTGCGACCCAACCGGAACAGCAGGTGACGGTTGCGACCCAACCGGAACAGCAGGTGGAGGTTGCGGCCCAACCGGAACAGCAGGTGGAGGTTGCGACCCAACCGGAAAAGCAAGTGGAGGTTGCGGCCCAACCGGAACAGCAGGTGGCGGTTGCGACCCAACCGGAACAGCAGATGGCGATTGCGGCCCAACCGGTAAAGCAGGTGGCGGTTGCGACCCAACCGGAACAGCAGGTGGAGGTTGCGACCCAACCGGAACAGCAGGTGGCGGTTGCGGCCCAACCGAAACGGAGGTCGACCCGACCCCCGACAGGAGACGTGGAACGGAGGTCGACCTGACCCCCGACAGGAGACGTGGAGCGGAGGTCGACCGGATCGCCGACAGAAGACGTAGAGCGGAGGTCGACCGGACCGCCGACAGGACACGTGGAACAGAAGTCGACCGGACCGCCGACAGGACACGTGGAACAGGAGTCGACCGGACCGCCGACAGGACACGTGGAACAGGAGTCGACCGGACCGCCGACAGGACACGTGGAACAGGAGTCGACCGGACCGCCGACAGGACACGTGGAACCGGAGTCGACCGGACCGCCGACAGGACACGTGGAACAGGAGTCGACCGGACCGCCGACAGGACACGTGGAACAGGAGTCGACCGGACCGCCGACAGGACACGTGGAACAGGAGTCGACCGGACCGCCGACAGGACACGTGGAACAGGAGTCGACCGGACCGCCGACAGGACACGTGGAACAGGAGTCGACCGGACCGCCGACAGGACACGTGGAACAGGAGTCGACCGGACCGCCGACAGGACACGTGGAACAGGAGTCGACCGGACCGCCGACAGGACACGTGGAACAGGAGTCGACCGGACCGCCGACAGGACACGTGGAACAGGAGTCGACCGGACCGCCGACAGGACACGTGGAACAGGAGTCGGCCGAACCGCCGACAGGACACGTGGAGCAGGAGTCGGCCGGACCGTCGACAGGACGCTTGGAGCAGGAGTCGGCCGGACCTCCGACAAGACGCTTGGAGCAGAGGTCTGCCAGACCTCTGACAGGACGCGTGGAGCAGAGGTCGACCTGACCTCCGACAGGAAACTTGGAGCAGAGGTCGACCGGACCTCCGACAGGACGCGTGGAGCAGAGGTCGACCGGACCTCCGACAAGACGCTTGGAGCAGAGGTCTGTCGGACCTCTGACAGGACGCTTGGAGCAGGGGTCGACCGGACCTCCGACAAGACGCTTGGAGCAGAGGTCTGTCGGATCTCCGACAGGACGCTTGGAGCAGGGGTCGGCCTGACCTCCGACAGGAAACTTGGAGCAGGGGTCGACCGGACCTCCGACACAGGAGTAGGCTTGGTTTTGGATGGAACACTGAGCAGCTTAGGAGAACGCCGCCTCCGAGACCCACGCTTCCTTCTAGGGGCTCCAACCCCTAGCAGGTCCAAGCTAGTGTCCTGTATATCAGCATGGCGAGCAGCAGACTGTAAACTTAGTGGACCTCCCAGGGCAAGGCGGGTTCCCAAGAACCGATCCGGGGCTGATGCTAGCCTAAAGCTAGCTGACTGCTGGGGCATGGGCCGGAAGCTCAGGAAGCCAACAGGCCGGGGCTGAGGCTGATGCTCGGACCGAATCCGGATGCCCAAATGGGCATAAAAGCTCTCTGCTGGGGTCATTATTTAAGGTTGGTTCGTTCTGTCATGTGGTGAGTTACTAAGATGACCCAAACGCAGAGTACAAGCAGGACAGGAAGATTTTTAAATAAAAGCGAGCTTTAATTCAGCTGACAAACTCCAGAACTAACAAAACAAGGAGGGGAACAAAGTACAAATGAAAACACACCAAAAACAAACTGAGAACAAAAACAAAAAACTACAAACCAGAGGGTGCGAGAGTCACGGGCAGGAGGAACACTAGGAACACTAGGAACACGGAGGAACACTAGGAACACGGAGGACAAGGGACTGGGAAGACAAGTACGAACCAACAAGGACAGAGGGGAAACACACAGGCTTAAATAACAGACAAATTACACACAGGTGAAACAAATCAGGGCGGGGCAGACAATCAACCACAAGGCGGGAAAACAGACAAAGGAAGGAAGTAAACCCAGACAAGACACAGGAGGAGTGAATCACCAAAATAAAACAGGAAACACCGGAAATACATACAAATAAACCCCATCCAAAACCACAACAGTTCACCACAACAAGCTGGCACAGCCAGAACACAACAGGCTGTCAATCAATTAAAATATCTAATTGTGATTAATTGCATGATTGTCCATAATTAATGACAATTAATCACACATTTTTTATCTGTTCAAAATGTACCTTAAAGGGAGATTTGTCAAGTATTTAATACTCTCATCAACATGGGAGTGGGCAAATATGCTTGCTTTATGCAAATGTATGTATATATTTATTATTGGAAATCAATTGACAACACAGAACAATGACAAATATTGTCCAGAAACCCTCACAGATACTGCATTTAGCATTAAAACTATGCTCAAATAATAACTCAAGCCCAACAGGCAACAACAACTGTCAGTGTGTCAGTGTGCTGACTTGACTATGACTTGCCCCAAACTGCATGTGATTATCATAAAGTGGGCATGTCTGTAAAGGGGAGACCCATTTTCATTCACATATCTTGAGGTCAAAGGTCAAGAAACACCTTTGTAAATGGCCGTGACAGTTTTTCCTCACCAAAATTTTGCGTAACTTTGGAGCGTTATTTCACCTCCTTCTCGAGAAGCTAGTATGACGTGGTTGGTACCAATTGAGTCCTTAGGTTTTTCGAGTTTCTAGTAAAACTGAGCCCGCTACAACCTCCGAAATATGGATTGCGTTAATGCGTTAAAGAAATTAGTGGCGTTAAAACAAATTTGTGTTAAAACGTTATTATCACGTTAATTTTGACAGCCCTACTTGTTGGCTATGTGTTGTTTTAAGCTGATTGCACTGTTGCCCAAGCCAAATTTCCCCCTTGAGACAAGTAAGAGATAACGTACAGCGAGCCGGTCATTGTTGTGAAATCGTCTCATCGCCCTAAAGGGGTTTCTTTAATACAATAACCAGCTAGCTGTACATTATCCTACTTATTACACGGCTGCTTACTTAAGAAATCAATAATTTGACACAAAAACAGTCCGCCAGAGTCTGACATCAGAACTGTGATAGCAACGGTCTGCTATACATAGCAATGGTCTGCTATAAAGAAATAACAGACCGTAGAAAGCTGTGATTGACCAATCAGAATCGAGTATTCAACGTAGGCGTGTAATAATAAAGTATATCTTATTTTATACCAACCCTGTCTCCCACAATATTACGTTCCCATACAACTAAACTGCATAACCAAAATACAAATACTACATCACTCACTGCATCCGCCCGCAGACTTACAAAAAGGTATTTGTGATACGTTAAAAGACAAACGCGACAAAATATGTTTCCTTCCTAACGTTGTTGAGAATGAAATGTAGTTGTATGGGATTACTGGGGTTTCACAGTTGAGATAATCAGAGGGCCATTAATTTCACCATCTCCTTTATGATGCAAAGTGAAATAGGGGTAGATCTCTCCAGTGAACCAACACTCAGTAAACGAGTAGATGTGAGATCGAGCCGTCACATCGTAGAAGGACACCAGACCTTCCTCGTAGTCCACAAACACTCCAACCTTCTGTGGTTTCTCTTTCAGGGAAAGACGAACTGGTGTAGCCGTCAGTGCTGCGTACTCGTTTTTATAATGTTCAGTAACCCAGTAACCGTTTTCTGGGTTCAGAGAGAGTTTCGCCTTGCGGTTTGCATTGCCTCTCGCTACACCAAGAGTCCATCCGGTGTTGTTGCTGACAACAACCTCCCAGTACGACTTCCCAGAGGTCAACCTGTTGAGACCCAGGACGCTGCCAAACCTCCCCGGAGTTTCCTGGTTCTCTCCTCCGTTACTTACTTTCTTCCCATAAGCAGAAACGAGGCATCTGTGTGCAGTGGTTGGATCCAGCTCTACATCCACTGCAGTTAAGATGAAACAACAACACAACACTTAGATTAACTGTGCTAATATCAGAAGATATGAGTGATGCTTGCTGCAGTACACATACATAGTTGCCTATGTAAGTATTTCAGATCCTTTCCTTGTGTCCACATTCAATTACGCATATTTTATAATTAAATAAAGGTCTTATTGATAAAATTCTTATGTAGACAATTTTTTTTTTATTTAAATAATGCATCCACAAAGCCTTTAAAAAGGTGCCACATAAAAGTATGGTTTTTGCTGAAAAAAATTCTGATTGGGAATAATAATGTAAAAGATTTTGGCGGGTCCAAAATAATTGTTTTGTTTATCTCTGTGGAAGATATCTGACATTTGGTTCCCACTTCTGACAAGGCTTGTGAGACAATACTACAACGACGTTGGCATCTCATGGT
The DNA here is from genome assembly GCF_043250625.1 of Sebastes fasciatus. Classification (NCBI taxonomy): domain Eukaryota; kingdom Metazoa; phylum Chordata; class Actinopteri; order Perciformes; family Sebastidae; genus Sebastes; species Sebastes fasciatus. The sequence goes on along the minus strand of NC_133816.1, from coordinate 14,431,429 downwards.
ATCTCTGGGTCGTAAGTTAGTGTGGAAAAAAACGGATAAATGGCTGAGATTGACGGTAAATGCCTGGCAACCATTTGTTGTGAAGTAAATGCAACGGAAGGAGTGAGAATGTGACATCTAGTGGCTGAATGTTATCAATAGCACCTTTTAAAAAACACTTTTTTCCCCAAATTGGGTCAAAAACAATCAGTTGTTCTGTTATTTTTTACATTATTGTTGGGTTATTTATCTAAACTAAAACATGGTATGGTTCGTAACTTTTAACCCTTTTGATGATGGTGTGACTGATAATTTGCAAAGCTATTACAATAAATATTTATAGAAATATAACATTCGCTATGTGCTAAGAACACTCCAAATCTGTTTCTTGTCTCCAGAAGAATACATTAGATTTGCCTTATTTTATTATTTTAAAAACGCACCTGCAAACTTGGAAATCCATTTAAGTTCTGTTTTGAAAAAAACAACAAAAACAACATAATTGTGTTAGTTAATTAGTGACTGTAAATTACAACTATTTAAACATGATACAAAACAAATAAAATCTAACAATGGGTTATCTGGTGGACTCACCAATAGCAGTGAGTTTTTCCAGTTTCTGGTGAATTTGTTCCATCATGGTGGATGTTGTAGTCCTCAGTGTGGACAGTGAAAGGTTGAGGGACTTCTGCTTAGCATCCTCTGCAACTCTCACCACCTCTGAGAACACACCGTTGATCTCCAGCCACTCAGCTTCCGAGCTGCCCTGAAAAGGCTGACGTAGTGTGTTGGTGTTGGTATGAAATCATATAGAAAACTAAAAAATTCCCAAATCTCTGCGGCAGCTTACCTGGCGGGCTTTCACAGATGATCTGCCTTGAGCCACCTTTTGTTCTCTCATCTGGATTTTATGCTTTACAGCTGCGTCAGCTGGGATTCGGTTTGGTCTTACCTAGAAACAATTTTACACAAAAAAAACCTTTAAAATACGTGTGTCCAGGCACCCATTCAATCACATGCACATGGCAGCATTGACAAAATTGATCGCCCGATGATCCGGGTACTTTACCGGAGTATTTCTGAAGTATTTCTGTCTATGGTTTTTACAGTTTTTAGGGGTATGTAATATCTGAGTAATACCACAAGCATGACTCGAGGACCTTTAAAGTTATTGTCAGGAAACAACAGTTAAGGTAGGACCAGGCCCCAAATAACCCCAAATATTATAAAATTGACTTGCTATATACAGTACAATAGAAGCCCCGGTGCTATAACGTTACCTGTGTTAGGTTTGGATCCTCTTTGTCTTTTTCTTTTGGGTGGACTGCTGTTTCCTGGGCTGTGGGAGCTGAAGGTTTCTGGGCTAATAGCTTCACCTAAAAGTGAAAATAAGTACTTAGGATGACCAGAACCCAACAAACCAAATGTGGGACAAAGAGTATGTTTGTGTGGTTACCAAGGTTGAGAGGTAGTCTACAATTTTGATATAATGTCTATCTACCTTAAATAATAACATTTCTATTCTGCCCTTTATCTTGTAACATCTCTATGCTTTGCCCGAATGCATCAATAGATCGGCAAATCTCTTTTTGAGCCGCACGTTTCTTGTGAGACTCACATGAACTGTGTCGCTTCATGTCGTATTCCCCCCTTGTCAAATTTCACAAAAAATTCTGAGAATCGCCTTCCACCGGCTTATAAATACTTATATGTAGTTTCACAGTCTTTCTTGTAGCTGTTCTTCCTTTTCTTTGTGGTAGTTTCCATCATATTCTGCCTAAATCTGCATTGCTTGTGACTTTGCTGTGACTCGCAATTTTCCCCGTTGGTCATAGAGTAGCAAACATGGTGAAATGTTAAACTGCACAGTTTGACAGCAAACACAGCGCCGTGATGACAGCTTCCCTGCTTTCTTCACAGCCATTGGATAAAAGCCAGATTTTTAAAAAAGCGTCTCTCCTGCAGTGGTTTGACTTTTGAGAACTAGAGCCAATGAAAACGTGGGACATCGTCTCAATCTGTGGGTTGTGGGACCAAGGATAAACATGCTGTGCAGTCCCTCGTAAAGTGGTCACCCTATAATTACTCAAGTATCCAACTAACTAATGATCCTAGCAACCGCCTAGTAACCACCGCAAACGCCTATGCCACCACCCCCTACCAACATCTCGGCAACCTCCTGGAAACATCATAATAATCAAGTAGCAACACATTAGCTATCACAAAGTTTTATTTTTCTTGCAAACATATAGCGCAGAGCAAAGTTGGCCTGTGTGTGATTGACTTCTAGTGGTAAATTACATAATTCATACTAAATTAAGCACTACACATTATGGTCGATATGGTGTACTTTCTGTTACCATAGTGGTACAGATGGTCTACTACCTTTGATAGTTTTGTTTCCTCCCTGTGGTTACCCTTTGGTCGGACAGCTGTTTCCTGGGCTGCGGTAGCTGAAAACATCCGGAGCAGTTCCTTCACCTGAAACATGTCAAACACTCAATGCAAGCTGGACACAAATAAGTAATGAAAACAGAGAAAACTGCAGTAAAGAAACATTAAACCAAAGTGTGCATGTAACACTTTTACATGCTATAATACAATAATAGGGACAATTATCAGAAAACAATGGGAAAAAACTGAGTGTAAAAATAGTACATAATGCTGAATGTGTTTTAAGAAGCAGTTTTGATCAACATGCAGAACATTCCAGCAAGTCAAAATTCAGCTGTACCTTCATACCGGTGGAGTAATCTATTTTAGGATCCTCCTCAGTTGTGGCTTCTGCTGATGCAGGATTTACTTGGGTGGTGCCACTTGTTGAATCTGGTACATTCTGTCAGAGAAAGGTGGAAGGTTTATAAGATTTGAGGCCTTTGCTACGAAATCCTGCAAAATTAATTTGTGTATTTCCTCTTTCAGCTGCAAATTTCCGTTCTGGTTAAAGATTAATCTCTGGATTTTTCTCTTGATCATTTGGTACAAAAATTCTGATTGCAAACACTGAAGAGTTTAGTACCTGAGTTGATGTTTGATCCTCCCTGTGTTGTACCTGAGGTCGGACTACTGTTGCTGGGTATTTGGTTGTTGGATGCTCCTTGACCAAACTCTTCACCTAAAAGATAATACAATGATAATTAAATTCATTCACCTATTAAAACAGTGATGCAGTGATTAATCGCATGATTTATAGTTAATCGCGATTAATCGCGATTAATCGCTCATTTTTTATCTGTTCAAAATGTAACTTAAAGGGAGATTTGTCAAGTATTTAATACTCTTATCAACATGGACAAACAATGACAAATATTGTCCAGAAACCCTCACAGGTACTGCATTTAGCATAAAAAATATGCTCAAATCATAACATGACAAACTGCAGTCCAACAGGCAACAACAGCTGTCAGTGTGTCAGTGTGCTGATTTGACTATGATTTAGGTACGTTATGTAATCGGTGTGTGCATGAGCACCGTGCAACACCGACTACCGCGGCAAGCCTAGTGTGCAAAAAAAGTACCTGTGATGGTGTTTGATCCTTCCTGTCTTTCTCCTTAGGTCGGACTACTGTTTCCCAGGGTGGAATAGTTGGATGCTCCCTGACCGATCTATTCACCTGAGATGTTAAAACACTCAGCATTTAAACAATACACTATGGAGGTGTCTGTCACCAGCTGAAACACGGTAAATATAAGAATGAAATAGCTGAAAACAAACTATTGAGTTCCAACAAATCTGCTTTACCTGCACACTAGTGGAGAAATCCTGCAGCTGATGGCCTGACTTGGAGGCTATTTGGGAAGACCACTGTGGAATTGCTATTGCTGTAATGAAAAGAGATGGTCAGTCTTTTTATTTTTCGGATTGTTTTGTTAAAGTATTGTCTTGAATGAGCTGTTATTCTGGCTCTGTACACACGTGGTTTGGGCAACCCCCCGAACGTGGATCTTGTTGCAGAGTGTCTACGGCTGTCGATGTTCCAATTTCTTGTCATCTCTCCACGGTCTGATATCTTAGAAAGAATTAAAAGTGCATTACAACTAGATTCAAAAATGAAATGGGTCTCATACAAACAGTTCAGTACCTGTGATAATGTTTGGTCCTCCCAGTCTTTCTTTTGAGGTCGATCTACTTTTACAGGGTATGTTAGTGTTGGGTGCTCCCTGTCCGATCTATTCACCTGAAAGATCCATTTACATGTTACTGTTCATACATTTCATAGTCAGAGAATGTGAACCATTCATGATGCTGTTTTACCTGTGGATAGTTGGAGAAATCCCTCCACTTTGACTTTGTGGCTCTTTGGGAAAAGCTTTGTGGAGTTGCAAGAGCTGTAATGAAAGAATATAATCATTCTCTATCTCAGCTGCTTTATTTTTCAGATTGTTATGATAAAATATTGTATTGACTGAACAATAATCCTTTACATACATGATTTGTATTCCACTTTGATTGTGCCTGTTATATCTGCAGAGATGGTGTGGCTGTTGGGGATTGGCGACAATGGCTGTTTCTGTCAGGTTGAGTTGGAAAGTTTAAAATAAGTTGATATTACTTGCATCAAGATCACAATAATGATGGCAACTGTTCACTTTTACTGCTGAATAAAATGGGATTAATCCACTTAATGAAGGCTCGCAGTGAACTGCTGTGATGTATTTCAAAATAAGATGAAGTGCCCTATCTTACACCCGGCGCAAAGCGGCGCACAGCGCAGCGCAACTGTCATTGCTAGTTTCAGACCGATGCTGTTGTCATTTTCATGCCCAGTGCCCAAGTTGTGTAAGTAGCAAATGTACTTGCGCCCATCTGTGTGCCCATGTGCGTGTTGGTCTTAAAATGAGGTGTGGTCAGGCACATTGTTGGCGCATTGCTTTCTTGAGGAAGGCGAAAGCGATTGCGCCATTAACCAACAAAAACCTGGTATAAAGTCAATGGCGCCGTATTTTTCTGCTATTCAAACGGCACATTATTCAGATAGTAAGATGGCGTGTTCACAATGCAAGTACACTCTGCTTGTTACACATACAGTGACGTGCAGCAGCGTTGTCCTCCTCAGTTAAAATAGGTTATCGGTGCATTTGCTGATATGCAGTCCAATGGAGTTGTTGATGGGACAGAGGATTGGGAGACGGCGGAGTCAAAATTGATTGAAAAAAAAATAATTAGATGGAATCATTTCCAAATGTTTTTTATTTAACGGAATATTCTGCTTCAATCCATTTTTGTTGCCGTTTAGCCTTTCAAAAACAACATTTTCAATGCAGGAAACCGCTCGCTTCTCCAACTTGCAGAATCCAAGTTTAAATAGCAATGCACCAGGTGCAGCCCCACCTGGCTTTTAAAGTGGAACAGGAGTTGACACTGATTGATTTAATTCATGTTACGCCCAAAACACACCTAATTAAATGTTACAGGGTATTCAGAGCATTAATAGAGCTGAAGATATAGAGAAGTAATGTCTACCTGAGCAGAGAATGAAGTGGCTCTCTCACTTTGTGTGTTGTAATCCGAGTTTCGCTTTGCTTTGTTGACATAGCCGGACAGCAGTACCCACTTTAAAACGCTAGCTGTCAGTGCTACATATTGTTCTTTTAAGTAAGTATAACTTATACCTCCTTCTTGAGAGTCACTTTCTTCGCTGGCTGATGTTTCATTTGATCCACTTCTTCCCACTGATTATCCCAGTTCCACGGCTCACTCTTTGGGATCCTCATTCTCTTCAGCGTGCATCCCATCATCCCCTGGTGGGTTCTCAGACCGTGATAGGTCGTAACTTTGGACCAGCCACAGTGACACACCTGGCGGCGCGGGTCTGAATAGTAGTCTAGATATTTCAGACATAATTGAAGAGTGGATTTTGATCACATCCATTTTTGGAAGATTTTACATGAAAATAATGTTAGTTTAGGGTGCACAGGAATACAACACAACGTGTACTCATGAATCTTTGTGCAAAACTCACCAGTCTTGATAGGGGCGTAGACATCCAGCCCAAAGTCCTTTTGATTGTTTGTGTGTCCCACATGATCCCACGTGTACTGCTGCTGTTCACTCTCTTTAACCGCCACACCCCTCTGAGTGCATCCCATCTTCCCCTGGTGGGTTCTTAGGCCATGGTAGGTCGTACATTTGGACCAGCCGCAGTGACAAACCTGGAGGCTCATGTCTGATGAGTTGAGTATCTGAAAAAAGTTAAACGCACTTTTTTATCCATCAATTTTTTTTTTTTTTCATGCATTCTGCTATTATGTACCAGATTTAGAAGTAGAAGCGTCAACATTGTGGAAGCAACAAGTGCTTCTCAGTATGTTCAGCTTTCAGGAACATTAACAATCTGTTGTGCCAAGAAACAACCTGGAGATTCATGTCTGGTATGTGTCTGTATAAAACATATAACAACGCATGTTACTGTTAATATGGAGAATTAGGGCTAGATACCGATACCGGATCGGATATCGGGCCGATACTGACTCAAATAGCTGGATTGGATATCGGTGACAATGGGGCCGATCTATTCAATTCAGCTCTATGTTTATATACTATATACATTATATACTGGAATTTGAATTCCTGTTTAAGTTTTGACCAATTTTTTGCTGCAATAAAAATGTTTACACTTAAAATGTAATTCCTTTTAATTTTGAAAATTTGTTTTACCAAGTTTCTGGTGTACGATTTATTATTTTAATAATAAAGAACAATTAAATTAATTTATTTCTATGTATTTATTTGTCACATTTTGTTTTACGAAGTTAGGTAAGCAATGTTTAAGTCAGGCCTGTTGTTGCCTTAAACATAAAAAAATGATCCCAGTCACTTCCACACAGTGAGGCATACAGCTTATTGATTAAACACTAGTATCGGATCGGTGCTCGGTAGCTCAGGTATCGGTTTCGGTATCAGGACTGAAAAAGGTGGATCGGTGCATCCCTACTCTACACACAACAAATCGATATCTGTCTGAGAATACCATAAGTAATAATAATTAATAATGTTGTTAGATTATTCCTTATCTCATGGGGTATTCTGGGATTTATACATTATTATTAAATACTTATACATAAAATTACTGGATAAAACTGGATACCTTAGAGTTTTGAACTGTATTGTTTCTATTTCCTGACAAAAAGGCATGTGGATGAAGAAAAGGCTCATAATAAGCATCCACAAGAGGCTTAGAGGAACAAGTTGCAACAGCTGCAGGTACTTCCTCTCCACTCCCTTTCATACTCAAGGTATCACTTCCCTCTGAGCAGAGCAAATATTAGAAAAATTGGACAAACAGGCCTTTTTTATTTGTACAATTTACTGGCGTTGGATGCAGAGCTACTTAAAAACTTCAGTCAATTTCACAAGAAAATTAGGTAACACTTAATTTTACCATGAAATTTGCAGACCTGTAAAATGAAGTGTTACCCAAAATTACTTTTCTATAGATTCTCTTGTGAGGAAGAGAAACATATCCTGATCTGTAAGTTTTATATGGAAGAGCAAATTTGATGATTATCCAGCAATAACTGAGTCATCCTGATTTACTGTTAAGAGTCATAATGCATTTCCTTATACAGTACTGTTCTTTTTAGACTTCTATTTCATTTTGTAGTGACGGCAGCTGCCCCTGTTCCTCTGCTTCATCCAGGAAACTGACCTATTTGTTTTTTCAATTAAAATTATTAAATTGGAATAACAACTTTCTAATGTAAACAAAATTTAATCAGACAGTCAGTATTTATAATGTATCACTCCTCAGAGATATGTGTCTCTATTTGCAGCAAACCTATAATAAAAATAACTTCATGCAACTCTTCACATTTTTAATTACAGTAGATTACATGGTCTACAGCAATGCATAAGCAGTTTGAGTAGAAAGAAATAAGAAAATGTATTCAGGTTTTACCTTGTGGTCTTCTTCTGTGTTCTGATGCCGCCAAAATTAATTCCCTTTCCACAACTGTGCGCATGTGCAGTAGTTCACTTTTTTCTGCTTTCAGTTTCATTTCTGGGGAAAACAAAACCTGCTTTTTTTTTCACTCAGCCCAGCCATAATTCAGCCAAACTGTTGCACAATGAAACTGTTCAAATGGTGGATCCAAAAGTTTCAAAGAGTGGGGGGAGAAAGAAAAAAAGAAACTTGATTCAATTTGAAAGTTTTGATTTTTTATTAAAATAAAAAAATAAAAAAGTAATTACAGCACATTGTGTAAATAAGCAGGCTTAATTGTATGTAGACTGCACAGATACACAGACACACTTAACATTTCATGCACATAGAATAAGTTGATCCTCCTGCCACACCCCCCCATCACCTTCATAATACCAACATTGATAAAACCCTACAGGCCTATAGGTCAATTACACTTTTTTTTTGTCTAATAAGTCTTGTATCACATTCTAAGAAGTTCTATTTGGTCATGTATTATGTAACAATGATACTCTTATCAACATGGGAGTGGGCAAACATGCTTGTTTTATGCAAATGTATATATTTGTTATTGGAAATCAATTAACACAAAACAATGAGAAATATTGTCCAGTTACCCTCACAGGTATAACCCCTACAACCTCTGGAAGAAAGAATAACTACACATTTATAACTTTACACATTGCATACATTATAGACGTTTATAACAGTTGTTGGCATAATATTGGTCAACATTTTAACCTCAAGTCTAAATCAGTACACAAGGTATATTGTAACAACATTTCTTTGTGCTACGATACTGGTTAGCTCACCTCTCACTAGTGAAACGGACCAAAACATGAACTGACACAGCTTCTCTTTCATCCTGTTGAAGTGGCCATGATATAAGAGTGATAATGCACAGGTGTCCTGATATAGTAAATAATGCACTCTATGGAGGAAATATCACCACTACTTTGATTTACTTGCTTTGTTAAGGTAGCTGGTGAAGCCAATCTCATTAGATGAAAGTGAGCTACAGCATTACTACACTTTGGTAGAAAGTAGCGAGTAATGTAGAAAGTAGCGAGTAATATAATAAACAAAGTCATTATTATTTGTATTTTAGTACACTGACGCCTTTGGCTTGGGTGTAGCTACGCTGCCCCAATTCTACTGGGGAATGTAGTTAAACTAGTAGCGTCCTTACATGTGCTGTTGTTACTTGTAGCATTGTTTTCCCCCAAAGGCTTGTTGTTTTCATATATCAGAACGTTATGCTGCATCATTTATAGTTCCACCCAGACCTTTCCAGAAAATAACAATCAAATCCATAAATTCTCCACAACTCACTATTGATTATCTCTTTCAAATCCATTAAGCCTCAAAGGGCAGGATTCACCACAAATTCCCCCTCCGCATTCTACGAAACACATTGGGCCTCATGCAAGAGCATTTCGTATTCTTGTCTTGACTTTTTCATACTTTATTTAATACCGTGGGCTCGTACGAGTGTGCCACGTCAGATTCAGGAAACGTTCCGAACTTCAGATAGCTGTGTTAATGACATGATGAATGCCACCTGTGCGTAAATGACCACGCATTCATGAGAATTGTAAATTAGCATAATTAACGCCCCAATGATACCATATAAGTCAGCCATGATGTTGACCTTATTATAAACAGAGTAATAATTTAAGTTGTTTTGCAGTTTGAGATTTTCATATTGATATTGTAGTGTTATACAATAGTATCAATGGCCAATTTAAATTAATTATATCATTAGGCTAAATGAATACATTTAGAATTGCATTATAATTCGAATTGCAAAGTCAAACAGGATAATGTCAGCAAAATTATGAAGTGTAATTTATATGGGATTTTGAAAGACAAAATTGCTTCGAAGTAATGAAACATACAATCCAATAGTGAAAAACTTCGGTTTGGATAACAGCAGACTAACTACACTCGACTGTTAGGACAGGTCTGGACCACTTGTAAATTGTGTTCGTGCTTAAGAGAAAATTCAAAATATGAGAAAATTGGTGAATGCGGCAATTTCTCATAAATCAATTAAGAACGAATCTGTTTGTACAAGTGGTCCTTGCATGAGGCCCATTGTTTTGTCTGCTAAACCCACACACTTTTTATGACATATCCATGTCCTGCTCACAATGTTTCACAGCAGAAATAATCAAAGGATCAGAGTTTGTCTCATCTTGTTTTACATGTGGACTGAAATATGGGAAGAGCTTGCCACTGAACGAACACTCCGTAAACGAGTAGATGTGAGATTGAGCCTTCACATCATAGAAGGACACGAGACCTTCCTCGTAGTCCACGAACACCCCAACCTTCTGAGGTTTCTCTTTCAGAGGAAGAGCAACTAGTGGTGCTGTCAGGGCTGCATACTTTTCACCTTCATAATGCACAGTCACCCAGTAACCGTTATCTGGGTTCAGAGAGAGTTTCCCCTTGCGGTTTGCGTCGCTGCTCGCCACACCCAGATCCCACCCCGACTTGTTGCTGACCTCCACCTCCCAGTAAGACTTCCCAGAGGTCAACCTGTTGATGCCCAGGATGCTGCCGAACACGTCAAACCTCTCCGGAGCATCATCTACTTCCTGGTCCTCCCCTTCATCTTTCACTTCCTTCCCATCATCAGAAATAACAAGGCGTCTGTGCGCGGTGGTTGGATCCAGCTTTACATCCACTGTTAATTACAAGTTGGAAATAATTAAAAGATCCGAACACAAAAGTCTATTTTTTTTAAAAGGGAGAAACAGATGAAATCTCGTACCTGTGAACTTTGGAACTCTCTGAAGTTCTGTGAAGTGAAGAAATAGTTTTAGATCAATTAAGTCAACATTTCAGCTTTTAACATTTACCACCATGATTCAACTCTTACCATTGGAGGTCAGCTTCTCCAGTTTCTGATGAATTTGTTCCAACATGGTTGTTGTGGTTTTTCTCATAGTGCCGAAAGACAGTGATGTGTCAAGCTCTACCTCTGTTGAGTCTTTGAGGTTGTCCATGTCTCGAAGAGATGGGTAACTCTGAGACAGAGAAAACGAGAAAGACAGGAGATTAACCAACAGACTGCAATCATACAAAAACAGTGTTTTGGGTTAAAATAACTACAAACACAAAGATAACTACACATTGTTGATTTCACATGGGATTATCAGCCAAAAATGGTCAATTCCTCTCACCTGGAGGAACAGGATGTGATCCTCAAGCGCAGATATATCGTCCAGCTCAGAGATGGTTTTCTCAAGCCTGTCGATTTCAGCTTCCAACTCCTCTTTGATGTATTTTGCCTCTTTCTCCAAAACCTCCCTCCTGTCTTTTAGTGGCTTTAGAGCTGTCGCTTGGGCTTCCTCCGCAATGGCAATCACCGCTGTGAACACCGCCTCAATATCCCACCACTCATTATCCAGTTGGTCCTGAAAATGGGATAGAGTTAGGGTAGGCATCGTCCTACTTGAAGCCAGATAAGATGGATTTGAGTTATTCTCACGTGATCTGGTCACATTGGGAGAATCCAGCTGCCATGCAACACTAGTCACAATTTGACTAAATCTGAAGAGTATTTCTGGGACAGGTTTGGTGTTTGAAAGTTATATCAATTGGCCTGATGGGAATGCTGTAACTAAGGGTCAACATTTCCATTTCTGCTACACCACTGGTCTGAGACTTTGAGGGATAGTCCATTTTATTACCAACTGGCCCAAGAAGCAGCATCATCATCATTTCTATGTGACATACCGTACTATACAGTTGTTTTATCTGGAAACTTGCTCGGCCGGTTTTGATTTTGACAGACTGTTCTGATTGTCTAGTTAATCCAGGTCAACCCAGGATACTTTACCTTGCAGCTCTTTAGAGATGTATTAATCTCATCCACCCGTGTTTTTCTCTTCTTAATTTTCTCTTGAAACTCTGTCTTTGTGCTTTCAAGCTTGGCCTGTAGCAAACAAAAAAGCAAGTCAATATCCCAACTTCAAACCTTGTCTCATCATATGTGTACTTCTTTTTGGTGTGTTTGCAGACTCAAATCAAAAACGTATAGGACCTTCCATATGTTAATTCACCTTCTTCTTGTCCCATTCGTCTTCAGTAGAAACGACCTCCTCCTGACCTTCTTCCATACAGAGTACACAAATGCAACTCTCCCTCTTCCTGTTGTACAGCTCCAATGGGCGTCCATGCTCCAGACAGGCCCTCTCATCCAGGTTCTTCACAGGTTCCACCAACTTGTGGCCCTTCAACCTTGTAGTTGAAGAATGATTCTCCAGGTGGGTCGAACAATACGAGGTAAGACACACAAGGCAGGACTTGTTAGCCTTCAGCTTTCGCTCTGTGCAAATGTCACAGGCCACTTCGCCGGGCGCCCCAGTGTACTTATCATCGTCTTCCTCTTGGGTCTTTTTCAGCTGTTCGACAATGCTTCTAAGGACGATGTTCACCTCTGGGGATTTCTTTACATGCTGCTTGCATAGGGGGCACACTAGGTCATTGATGGCAAAGTTGCGGTCCAGACATTTCTTACAAAAGGAGTGGCCACAAGCTGTAGTGACAGGATCCACAAATGAATCTATGCAGATGGAGCATGTTAGATGCTTCTCCAGTGAGAGGGTCTCGCTGGGTGATGCTTGAGCTGAGGCCATATCTGCTAAAAGAGAGCATCATGAGGTTACACTTAGAAAAGACAAATGCTTTGTCCTCAAATAATCATCTAAATGTTCAATGAATAACTGATAAAGCAAAGAGACGATGTAAGTTTTGTCAAACACTGGACATTGTTGATACAGGTGGCAATTACAGAGTAATGGAGTGTAACAATAACACAACACTGTAAACAAGTTCCTTGTATAGTTACAGCAAGGAACGTATATTGCTACAAATGAAAGTCAATTGTACGTCCCATGGTAACGTCAGCAGCAGCAAAGCTACGCTTCCGCCATTTTGGACTGAAAACGACTAGCAGACGGCAGTAAAGCATCCGCCTACAAAGTGCCTTACAAAAGTAAAACTAAATTATTTCAATTCTGATTTATGATTCGACTGCCATTAAAAAGATGTTATCAGTCGCTATAAGCACCACAGATGTGGGTCAGTAGGAGCCTACAACGCCTACTACATTGTAAACATGAGTGAGTGAGTTACGCAACAAAACTACAACTTCTTTAGGTTTAGGCAACAAAAACACAACTTCTTTAGGTTTAGGCAACAAAACTACAACATCTTTAGGTTTAGGCAACAAAAACACAACTTATTTAGGTGTAGGCAACAAAACTACAACTTATTTAGGTTTAGGCAACAAAACCACAACTTCTTTAGGTTTAGACAACTAAACCACAACTTCTTTAGGAAGTTAAAATAACTATGAACACAAAGACAACTACACATTGTTGGTTTCACATGAGAAGTCCAGTCTCCTGGGAGAAAACCTTGTGTTTTGTGTCCCATTCATTGCCCTCGACCTCCATCCATTTTGGAGATTTACACTATCTATGCCTGACGTCCACTTCTGCTCCTGTCATTACTACGGTCGCTAGAGGTCGCTGTTGTATTTTTTTTTACCTTCTTTTGGTGATCTACCATGTGATACAGATGATAAAACCTACTAGTGGGTGTAGTAGGCCCCTACTGACCCACATCTATAGGGCTTATAGCAACTGATAATGCTCATTTAATAGCCTGACAACAGTCTAATTGGCTGGCAGTTTAACCCCTGGTGCATATTCAGAGAGATTACAGTGGTATCTCTGTTGTATCTAGTTCATTGTCTATGAAAAGAGACTGCAGCCGGGTCACAGCTCACAGGTTTGCTTGCAGGTAATACAAATTATAGATTTATTTCTCATTACTTATTTAGGTTTTTACTGGACAGAATTCAAAAGTCAAGATGGCAAAGCATATTTCTTTCTGAACAACAAGGATACATCAATAAAACCCCTCTCTGATCATGTTGTAGCTCTGTGACGGAGTAGCCGTCACTGACTGTGGGCAGCGCACACACATCACCTCAGGCCACACACACCAACATTTCTCCGCTGCGCCGCAGGCACACACACGCAGGCACACACACACACACACACACACACGCCAAACATTTCTCCGCTCCCTTCCTGATTCACTCCGTAGTTAAACACATCGCGACATATCTCTCTCCCCTAAACTGTTTCCTATACGCATATATTTACACAAACATTATTCGCACTCACCAGTTGCTGAAACGCTGCCTGTCCCACCTTTGTCAGAAGTGGGATTGACGAGCAAACAGGGCCGTAACAAGTCCCCCCGTTATAAAGGGTGCCCTCGCGCGTTTTGAGAGCATGTGATCAGTTTAAATATGTTTATTATTTGAAATTGTGATTATGTTGCAAATTAACTTGTTTTGGTTGGGGGGGGGAATGTTTAGACAGAGATATATCATTTATATGTGGGGGATGCCTGGGTTGAAGGGACTATGGATATCTTCTATGATGAAAGATGATGTTAATTGTTATTTTTCTGTGTAAAGAATACGCCCAGGGGAGGGGCTATTGGTATAAAAGGGGGTCATCTTGGCCACCTGAGGGAGTCTGGTCTGGAAGTGTTGACAGAGAAGGTCACACTCAGACACTCAGGAAGGTAAAATATAGATTGTATTGTTGGATTGTTTTTGCCTATTCTGAAAGAACTCATGGAGTTATTAAGGAACTCGATTTTCCGTACTATTTGCTGTTTTGTACAGAGCTTATTTTCTATTTTTCACTTTTTGTAAATAGCCACAATGATTGCACTTTGGGAGGCCGGCATAATAAAAAGGGGATGAATACAACGTTTTCCGACTACGCCAGTGTTTTTATGTTGCACGGAGTTTTGACATAGAACCCCGCGACAAGCTCTAAGACACCCACTGGATAATTCAGCCTTGTGTGTGTGAGTGTGTGTTTGTGTTAAATCACAATAGCAGAAAATTACGAAAGCAACCATTAGTGAGGTAATAACCCTGTCTAAAACACCACAGATGATATTACTGAAGTTTAATTTAGCATATTTTTTAAAACTAAGGGCTTTACATTGTACATAGAATTATACTAGTAGTCAGGTGAGGTAAAATAAAGAAAGTTAAACACAACATTCATGTAATAATCTAACTTTGTTGTTATTCCCTTTTAAAGAAACATATTTAAACAAAATGTATTATGATGGGGTGTAATATTACCTTTCAGCTATTGAAATGCTCCGTAGATCACAGGCGTCTGTTTCCTTCTCTTTCCACTTCCACCTAGTGTGTGTGTGTGTGTGTGTGTGTGTGTGTGTGTAGCCTTCCTCTGGGCCGTCCTCCCTTTGTTAAGTTTCATTTCAGTGCAAAAGCTCTGCCAGTTGCTTTCCTTTTCCTCAAAGAGGCATGTCGGCATGTAAATGAGCAAACAGATCATCTGTTTGTCGGCTGCAGGGCGTGTTACATGTTGAGCAAGTTCACACAGAGCAAATATTGACTTGCCAAAAGGTTTTGCTGGGACTCTATTGATGTTTTGTGTTTATAAAACTCTGTCTACTGCTAAATGTTGGACCGCTAGACTGAAAGTGATTAAATATTCCATGAGGTTCAGTTTTTGAGGCAAAAGAATAACTCCAATAAAAGCATAAAAACAGTGTTTTATTTGTTTGTCCAAAGAAAAGAGAATACAAAAACCTTAAAACATTTAAACACTGAAATACTTGTAAGCTCACATTATTCTAAAAATAAATTACATCAGCCACTCAGGCATAAGTTACATCCATACAATATATTCTTAATGAGCTATTCACCATAACCTGGATCAAGTTGATTTTTATTTTTGTATTACTTGATTCAAGCAATTATTGTAGTTTTTGAGGATTCATTAAATCTGTATAAATCATCATTATTTTATTTGCATAGAATAATTGCTTAAAATTTAAAAAAAATATGCTAAACAGCTCAACAAGGAATGTGTTCAAATGAATCTGTTAAAGCAAAAGTTGGACTTTTGATATTGGGAAATACACTTATTTGCTCTCTGGCAGAGTTAGATGAGAAGAACACACTGTCATACCTCACTGGGAGTGGTATCGATCTTCTCATTTAACCCTCCACCAGAAAATGAATATGTCCCAAAATGGAAAATTATACCTTTGTAGCAAACAAACCGTCCAACCACATATTCTGCTGAAGAAACTTCTCTTCACTTCGCTCTTGAAGACGAATTGTCAGCATGTTTGTCCAATACTTAACATTAAGCAGTGTGTAGAAACTAGATAGAGTGCATTAAAGGATCAGTAGTTGTACGTTTTTTTAATGTCACAAATATTGCTTATTAAAACAAAATATGTGGTTTCATTGAATGATTTGTGACCTGTTGACTTTCGACCATGATGCAGACCTGTAGGAAGTGGAGGTCGCCTTCAGTCCGTGAGAGCTGCTCCAGTTCGATGTTTCTGCTCTGCAGCTCCGAGATTTCTCCCTCCAGTTGTCTTATGAGCTCTTTATTTTGGGCCCGTGCCTCTTTTGGATTTCCTCCACTGCGGTCTACAGAGAGCTTCATTTTCTCAACTTTACTTAGTCTCTCTTGAATGGTGTGCTGAAGTTTCATCATTCTCCATTTTATCTTACCCTGTGGATAAAACATGACATCATCAGAACTGCTGTGGCATGTGACAAGCTGCGGACACAGTGTAATCTAAAGTGAAACCAATGCTCAATGTTATTGTTGCATTGTTTTCTCAGCATGTTTCAATCCTGACCACACCCCCATCACTGAACTCCATTTGGTCTTCTATTCCTTTGACAGCTGATGCAAAACATACCTGCTTTTATGCCTGAGATTTCGAGATACTTGGATGTTTTTCCTCAAATGTGTATTTCCTCTTTAAAGATACTATGTGTTTGTTTTGTAATCGGGATGATTATCAAATGAACTGCGGTATTTTTGTATAAATAAGTGATGAAATGAGAACATGATTGAAATAATTATCACATGCCTGTGGTGTTTTCCCTTTTGTTTCTCACAATTAAGACCAGATGTTCTCTAAAAGTTGTAACTTACTGTCATAGAAATTATGTTTATGCTTCCCGCTCCACATTCCTTTTTTTCTCTGTGACTTCACTGAAGTGGTCAAACATAATATACCATTACGAGAAATCGCTGAAAACTTTTGTTTTTGCTGTCAAGTTTTTGAGTACCCTCATAAACATGAAACAGTGAACATATATGCAAGCAGATTTCACATCAGCTTTGTAAAAAAAGCAGTGTACAGGCTTCACGTATTCTGTATTGATTTGATTTGTTTCCTGAAAGGCAACTTGTGCCGGAGTGATTTAAAGAGAAAAAATACAACTTAAAAGCCTAAAGGCCTAAAATACGTTATCATCGCACACGGAATGTCCTTAAAATGACGTGCTATTTATACACCTTCCCATGAGATCGGGTTGCTAACAAACACAGTTACGGGATAATGTTAAATAATAATACATAAATAAATTTGTAGGAGGAACATTGTGTTATCTCTTCTCTCAAATGTCTCTGCAACTTTAAATGAGTTGTAACGTCCAAAAATCAATTGAAGGCAATATGCGAATGTATGTTACACAAAAATAGCTGAACTCTCTAATGTTTGTGTGCTGCTATTATTACCTTCTTCTTTGTAGCTTCGTTGTTGATAGAAATAATGTGATGGCCCCTGTGTTCTGTCTGGGCACACAAGGCACAGATGCACGTTCGATCACTCCTACAGAACCTGTTTAACTGCTTCCCATGCAGTCTGCACACAGAGTCCTCCAGGTTCTTCACCACACCGATCAGAAGATGGCGCCCAAGATCTTCCTTCAGGTAATGTGGCTCTAGATGAGTGGCACAGTACGAGGCCAGGCACACCAGGCAGGACTTGACTGCTCTGTGCATCGCTGGGCAGAAATCACAGGGAACCTCTCCGGCTTTTAAAGGCACAGCTGCCTCCTCGGTGGGGGCGCCAGCATGTAGCGTTTGGTCTGTTTTGAGCTGTGGCCTGGTGGGGAAAAAGGCCTTGCAGAGTGGGCACTGACAGGCCCCATGGATCCTCCAGTATTCGCCTACGCAGCCCAGGCAGAAGCAGTGTCCACAGGGGAGGGAAGCAGGGCTGGTGATCTCATCCAGACAGATGCAGCACTTAGGAGGCTCCGACATTTGATCTTTGCATGTGTGCACCACACCTGTGGTCTGATTTGGTGTAGTATCAGCATGCACAGATGACGGTGCATTCCATTGGTTGTTGATTCCAGTATATCTGCGCAGAAAACACAGACTTGAATTAGCACACATATGAATTACAGTTCTTCTTTATCAATTTGACTTTGATGGTAGGTGCAGTCATGTTGCTCCCGTGGTGTACCCTCGTTGTCACCGGTTCGCAAAACTGTGTTCTTCAAGCTATATTCCTTTTAAGGCTATGAATGAGAACAGACACATACAACTTATGTTGCAGGCGGCAGACCTAACAGGCAAGAGGCCGTGTGTCGCCAACTGCGGTAAATACCCATATTCCAAATACGCTGAATAATATCGGCATATCTTAATGGAATGTCTTAAAGGTCCCATATCGTGCTCATTTTCAGGTTCATACTTGTATTTTATGTTTCTACTAGAACATGTTTACATGCTGTAATGTTCATAGAAACCTTTATTTTCCTCATACGGTCTGCCTGAATATGCCTGTATTTACCCTCCGTCTGAAACGCCCCGTTTTAGCGCATTTCAACGGAATTGAAACGGAATTGCGTGTGTATCCATGTTTACTTCCTGTCAGCTGATGTCATTCACATACACTGCAACAGGAAATAAACTGGGACACATTTAGAATGTTTACATCCAAAACCGTGTGATGATCTATATATTGTGTATTTGTGACATCACAAATGGACAGAAATCCTAACGGCTTGTTTCAAACGCACAATTTCTGAATACGGGCTGTGTGTATTTCTCCGTGTATTGAGTGTTTTGATAGTTTAACAGTATTTCTATATCACTTAAATCTGCTTTATAATATAAAATACATGAAAATCTCACTTTTTACAATATGGGACCTTTAATTGGAAAATGCTACATTTGGAATAAGGCCTAATTTGGAATATCCAAACGGAAAATGCTGTTTACATGACTATTACGTGCCTGCAGAGCCTTTCTCCTGTTCTGTTCTTTCTCCTGTTCTGCCCCTCCCCCTTGTCTTGCAGGTGCTGCCAGGTCTAAGTTATAATGGAGGTGATTGGAGTCCACCTGCGGAGAGTTGCTCAGCTGCTGATTGGCTCACTCTCCTGCTTATCTAGTCAATCGCTGTTCTGGGCTGCCTTTCTCTCTCTCTCTCTCTCTCTCTCTCTCTCTCTCTCTCTCTCTCTGACTCGCTGACTCATTCTTCTGAAGCATTTTGACCTGTGTGGTACTCTGATTTAGTTGGGAGATTAAAAGTTAAGGTTTGTGGTGAGGAGGTAGAGGACATACGTAAGTTGGAGGTACCCTGTACACCTTTTCACGTAGTTTTGTTAATGTCTATAAACACTAGGTTTACTGGTTGGTGCCACCCCTTGTATGTTTTGTACATCGCTGTTTTTCACATTATTTAGTCAGCCTTTTGTTTGTGTTGTTTCCAGAGAAGGCAGACACTTAGTTAGGCCTGGTTTTGATTTATTGGTTTCGTTTATTGGGCACATTCAATTTGTCCCTACCTCCACCACATCTTTCTTGTTAATCTTTAGTGATCTTTAATAAAAACCTTCAAATTTGCACATCACTTTGACTTTCTCTGATCATTGGTTGTTTGTTCAGTTATTGTTCCACCTAGTGGATGAAACAGTGACCCGTATCAAATTCAGCATAATAGTGGAATATAAGTGCATGTAAATGTAATCCGTTTCTCCCTGTGTCGGCGTGGGTTTACTCCGGGTGCTCCGGTTTCCTCCCACACTGCCAATTTGGACAATAAACATGTTGAATTGTCTTTTTGGTGTCTGAGGAACTTCTTAAATTAAAGGTTTAAGACAGACGATGCTGATTAGCTGACCTTGACGCACATGCAAGCAGGCCTTAACCGGAGGGAGGACGGGTACACAGAAATAGATATACAAAGAAATCATGACTATAGAAAATGTATGATATTCTATATTAATTAATTTCCTGTGTTTCATTTTGGGCCCTGATACACAGCATAAGTATTGCTTGTCTATTGTTGGTGGGAAAATATTCCTTCAACAAGTACAAACCTGTGTGAAATACACATGAAATACACGTCAAATGAATAAGCTTCCGGCTATGAGTATTAATCATAGACTGGCATACATTCAGAAGAGTGGTGAGGACACTACGTCAGAGCCATGTAGTAATTTCAAAATATTGCACATCCCCTTGGCCAATCGCAATCGAGATTCTGGTAAAAGATTAATTCAGGATGGCCAGTTGACAGCTACATTGGTCAGAAGTACATACAGTGAAAGTATTTACAGTAAACATATATTTCTGGTTGTGGATTTATGTTTTGACATGTCAGTCTAAAGCATATATAAACAGTCTATGGTCTAAAGTGTCTAAAAGTGAAACTGACTCACATGAAATATAATGTAATAACATTCTAGTCTATTGATCAGCACACAGCTTGTCACTTCCATTTAACAAAAATCTAAAATTGACTTATAAATACTGGAACATTAAAATCAAAATCTAAAAACTCACATACCTCTTGTGCAGCTCCCAGCTTGTCTTTCCCGAGGATCCTACCATGTTGTGTTGCTCTTATGGGTTGGTTCCTCCTCTGTACTATATACTGTAGGTACAGACACACCTATCACTGCTGGGAAAGAGGGCCGCCCTGGTGGACTCTGTCATTTCCTGGATGCTCATGACTCAAGTGCACCTGATAAAGCAGGTGAAGTTACCTCATAACATTTTAGATGCAGCTCCAAAAATGGGCAACAAAACCTCACTAAATATTTTTTTTATTTTAGTAATAATGCAAATACACATGTTGATACCTTATTCCACCTTTATTCTAATGGAGAATTCAATACATGTTCATAGAATGATTTTAAAATGAATGTCGTGTCGTGAGGGCATTGTAAAATCAGTTATAAAATACTGTAGTTGATTATACCTTCACCAGATAAGGAGTCTTTTGCATTCATTTTAATAACATCATCATCCTACATATTTAACTACTGACCCAATAAACTACTAAAACAACACTACTAAACAACCATCATAGCAAAATGTTAACTTATTTCATCTCATATTAGTTATGTAATTAATGCCATCTGAAGAAAAAACAGATGATTATCATTTTAGGAAAGGTACAGTTGATTTGCATATTTTGTAAAACAAAAATAGCACACAAGGATATCTGTCTGTCTACTTCAAAATGACTGAGTGCCTCTACCCCCCTCTGATAGTGTGTGATACTTTGAATTTGGACCCACGGCAAACATGAACTCAATAAATACTTCTATCCATATCAGTAAGTGAACGCATCACAATTCATACCTCCGCTGAATGTGTTTAATATTTTAAATAAATACATTTTAAAAAATGAATTAACTGACTCTAACTAGCTTTATCATTTATCATGATATCAATATGCATTTAATGTACCTCTAATTTAACATTTTTTAAATGTAGGCAGTTGTAGAGACTGTGGAACTTCAATATCATGAATAAGAGAGACAATGGAATTAATTTACTCTTGTAAACGCTGTTAAACTCTGTATACTGTACTTTGAGAAAAAAACTGAAACCTACATTGTCAGTTTAAATAATTTACAATTAAAACAAAGGAAAGGGAGCTCCCCGAACAAACAATGGCCGTTAGTGATTGGTCGTTAGGTACCCACAGGGGGGAAAAGTTATGGTCTATCCAAAGTCACTAAAGGGTCTTAAAATTCGCCAAATCTTGCCAGAAAGTTGTTAAATTGCCAACACTGCATGCAAGAATGGAAAGGTTAGTAACTAAAGCCTTAGTTATACTTTCCGCAAGGATGTTCGTACGGACATGAGCTGACGTGGAATTGTAACGAGGAAACATTTGGATCTTTTAAATTCTTTTTAAACAAACATCTACGTCTCCGCACAGTAAGAAAAATCTGTGCATGGATAGGCAAAAAACCTGCCACACCAAACCCCCGCGAAGGACCGTGTCGTCACTTTGTCCGTGCGGACATGGATGCAGCAAGCATAAATCACACTTAAGAGGGGCAGGGCTTAAGTGACCGGTCAGTTACTAATTTTAATTGTTAATATCAAAACATAATGTCATCTGTCAGCCTCTTTTGGATGTTCTGTTTTTGATCAGATTACTCAACAATGAGTATTTTAGAAGATTTGCTGGGTTTTGAATGGTTTAATCTTGGAGGACGTCAAGGGAGTTGTGAGTTTTGACCTCACATTTATTATACTGGTTGATTATTCTTTAGCTTTTTGGAGGGAGCGAATATGAGAAAGAAGAAACACTTCATCTTACATTTAGGTAATAAGCAAAGACTTTGACTTCTTGGCCCAGCTGTACAGATAGAAGTACGGGAACAGCTTCTCTGTGAAAGACTCTCCCGTGAAAGAGTGAATGTGCACCTTCCTATCCACATCGTAGAAAGACACTCTGCCTTCATTATAGTCCACATACACACCTACATTATTTGGCCTGGGACACAGGTGAAGGACCGTGTAAGGTGTAGAATGAATTCTATAATCAGAACGCCTCTTTCCTATGGCGAAGAAGCCATTTTCTTTTTTCACTATGATGCTCCCTGTTCTGTCTACTGTTTCCTCTGCAACACCGACGTCCCAGTCGGTTCTCAGGCCCACTTCGACTTCCCAGTAGTGACGCCCAGAGGTGAAGCCCTTCGTCCCTAGAGCCATGGGACCGTCGAACCTCTCCAAGTCATCATCAGGCGATGAGAGATTTGCCATTTTGTTGTACTTCAAACGTGCCCCAAATTCATACACCACAAGGAAGCGACCAGCCGTGTCTGAGTCAAAGGTGACCGACTCTGAGAAAATAAAGTTTAGTTAAAACTCTCATTTTTACTAATAATAAGTTAATTTAATCAACGAGAAAGAGTAAATTAAATGTATTTACGATCTCACCTTTATATTGTCTCATCCTGGTCAGTTCTGTCAGATGTGAAAACACACTTCAGTTATGTTAAACTCAATAAAACGGAGATCACTGATGAAGCAAAAATATATTTACCCCTGTCTGTATTTTTGGTGTCTGAGGAACTTCTTAAATTAGAGGTTTAAGACAGACGATTCTGATTAGCTGACCTTGACACACACGCACACGCAAGCAGGCCTTAACCGGAGGGAGGACGGGTACACAGAAATAGATATACAAAGAAATCAATGACTATAGAAAATGTATGATATTCTATATTAATTAATTTCCTGTGTTTCATTTTGGGCCCTGATACACAGCATAAGTATTGCTGGTCCATTCTTGGTGGGAAAATGTTCCTTCAACAAGTACAAACCTATGTGAAATACACGTCAAATGAATAACCTTCCAGCTGTGAGTATTAATCATAGACTGGCATCCATTCAGAAGAGTGGTGAGGACACTACGTCAGAGCCATGTAGTAATTTCAAAATATTGCACATCCCCTTGGCCAATCGTAATCGAGATTCTGGTAAAAGATTAATTCAGGATGGCCAGTTGACAGAAGTACATTGGTCAGAAGTACATACAGTAAAAGTATTTACAGTAAACATATATTTCTGGTTGTGGATTTATGTTTTGACATGTCAGTCTAAAGCATAAAGTGTATATATAAACAGTCTATGAAGCAAAAAGATATTTACCCGTGTCTGTCAGAGTTTTCAGTTCTGATTGGAACGTGTGCACGAGATGAGTCATGGCTCTCCTCAGCGTCTGCACACACATGTCTGAGTAAACCCTGATCTTAGACCAGTCCTTGGTGTCTGATATGGTGCGCAGGGCCTGCAAAGTCTGAAATGATTCACAAACACATGATCATGAGTGGCACGGGCCTATATTTAATCTTTTTTTTTTAAAAGCCAACCATTAAAGCCAGACATTTTTTTGTAGTCCTGTCTCACACTGTCTCACTGACTATGTTTACAGGCACACTGATATTCCACTATTATTCTGAATATTGTCTTACAACTCTAATTTAAGACCCATCAAAAAACTACAATTCAACATGTTTATTGTCCAAATTGGAAATGGGGGAGGAAACCTGAACACCCGGAGTAAACCCATATTGACGCAGGGAAAAACAGACTATGTTTACTTGCACACTAATAATCAACTGTTATCACGAATATGACAATATTTTGAATTTGATACAGATCATGTAAACTGCATATTCCGTTTGGATATTCTGAGTTAGGCCTTATTCCGAATGGAGCATTTTACGATTAAGACATGTGGGATATGCCGATATTATTCAGGTTTTTGAAGCATTCTTTGGACATATATACAGTGCATTCAGAATATGCATCTCAATATTGATCCTAATGGAGAAAAGGACAGCAGCAGCATGTGGAACCATAAACTGCCAAAGAGATTCATGCCCAAAAGAAAGCCCACATTTCTGGTCAGAAGGAGAAAAACACCTACTTTTAAGTAATCGCTGTCTTCTTAAATTAATAATTAGACTATTTCCCAAACATGTCAAACAATTCCTTGAATGAATATATCATATTTCTCGCTTTTTGGTCAACTTGCAAAGTGTGTTTCCAGCCACCTGATTTTAAATATATTGCAAAAAAGTTTTACGCTCAGCTGAGCTGGAAAAAGAAAAAAGACACACATTAACTTGCATTGAGTTTTGCAGATTTTCTGGAAAATTCAGTTAAAATTTGCACCACATTTGGATGGAAAGTTGACTCCTGACAGCATTTTTGGCCATTGTTTAAATTTTATTTCAATAGGTGCATCTCATTTCTCTTATTTTATTTATTTTCTGTCCTCATGACCCTCAAATTGTTTGGGTCTCCCATCATTTACTACGTCAAATGTAAAAATGCTGTGTGTTGCCATGATCGATCCTCCTATCTCTCTCGCGAGCATAGGAGCGAGGAAAAGATACAGAAGGAGGGAAAGACGGGGACAAATAACGTGAGTGTTGACTGACCTGCAGAAGCAGAAGGTGGTCGTCAGTTTGTGAAAGCTCCTCCAGCTCAGAGTGCTTTCTCTCTAGTCGGGCAATCTCCTCCTGCAGCTCTTCAATCATCGCTTCGTCTTTCTCTTGGGATTTTCTGAGCTTCTTATCAATATTTGATTTGAGCTTAGTGTGTGCCACTCGTACATGGTCCATCAGAGTATTGAAAAGTGTTTCACTGTCATCAATCTCTTGATTTGCTTTTTCCTATAAAAAGAATAAAATCGTGTCATTAGAAGAGATTTATATTAAAGTGTAAAATACAACATTTTCCCAAGTACTCACTCTGCTCATTTCAGAAGAGTCTGTGAATTCCTTCATCTTTTCCATTCTGTCCTCAATCATCAACTTGATATTTGCTTTCTTGGACTCAATATTTTCCTAAAATATACAATTTCAAGACAAAAAAAAGTGATTGAGCCAAGTAGTCCTTTTATGTAAGTTTCTGAGGCATTTAACAACTTACTTTCTGTTGAGCCCCTTCTTCTTCAATGGGCACCGTCTCGTGGTACTTGTGGTCCGTCTCGCTGCATAGCAGACAGATGCACACCCGTTCATCCCTGCAGAAAAGCTCCAGGATCCTCTCGTGCTTCTCGCACATCCTCTCCTCCAGGTTCTCCAGCGGGTCGACCAGCTTGTGTCTCATCAGGGAGGGAACTCTCTGGTGGGGCTCCAGGTGGGCCTCGCAGTACGACGTCAGACACACTAGGCAGGATTTCAGGGCTTTGAACCTCATTTCTGCGCACACATCGCACCTCACCTGCCACGGTGCATCAGCGCTTTCCGGCGTCTCGATTCTCCTCTTCTTTATTTGGACTGAAATCTCCTCGATGACCATGTTCGTGGAGATCTCAGGCCTCACGTAGAATCTTTTGTGACACGTCGGGCAGCTGCACAAGTCACTCTTGTCCCAGTGCTCGCTGAGGCACGTCTTGCAGAAGTTGTGACCACAAGGTGTGGTGACCGGGTCGCTGAAGACCTTCAGACAGATCGGACACTGGAAATGATCCTCCGGGACATTGAATGATGACATTATGGAATCTCTGTGGGAGAGAAATGTGATTAAAATGCTTTATATATCTGTTCTTTTAACACTCCCAACTCGTCAAATACCGTAGCTTGGTCACTGCCATTGGCGATTTAAGACTCTTTTTAGGGGTGCTCAAATCACTCAAATCAAATTTCATCTCAGCACCCCTTAAAAAATAATCGGACATTACTGTCTTTAAATGTCTGTCTTACATTACTGTCTTTAAGAGGCTTAACGCTAGAGTGAAGATATTGGTAAAAACCTATTCGTCTGAATCCATTAGTATCAACCATGTCATGTTAGCTTGTTGGAAAGGAGGCTAAATAACACTCCAAAGTTAGGCCAAATATTGGCAAAGGAAAACTGACATGCAAACTGGCATGACCTCAAGATATAAATACATTTCCACCATAACTTGATGCAGAAAAGGCAGAAATTGGTGCATAAAAATTCACCAGAATGCAGGAAATGAAGTGCTTGACACTCAAAAATTCTTGGAGGAGGACCTGCAAACTCTCAGCTTAATAAAATCGTTCAAAACTGACTCTAGAGCGGTACCTATAGAGCGTCATGGTCAGAAGCGTACGTTGGCTTCTGGCCAAGCATCGGTATTTGATGAGTTGGCAGTGAGAATGTGTTGGTTCTTTCTGGCTTTTTTTTGCCTTGTACTGAATACAGACACAAACATTTGAGGAAAAAAGAGCCAAAGAAGTTAGATAAGTCTTTGGAATCAAGTCTATTTTTAGGCTGTTGACAATGTGAATACTGACCCGCCCAATGAGTCATTTTCACGTGAATCAGCTTGCACATCCTGTATTTCAAAATCAAAAACAACAGAAAAACAGCTAAATTACTTAAAATAAATTAGATATGACTCACCTGACTTCTCGCAGTTCTTCTGTATATTCCAGATGCCTAAACTATCTCTCACAAGCAAGACCGTACGCCGAAATTATGGCACCACAAACAGTTCAATACTCATCTCCTCGAGACGAGCCCTGAGAAACTGAGGCTGCTCCACTTACTGTACTGGGTGTGGTCAAGTGACATAACTTCACTGAAATGAAACTTAACAGTCCAAAAGTTCATAAAGCCAGAAATAATTTGGGATTATTTGAGAGAACATTTATTGTTATGAATCATGAACACACTTCTACTCAGCATACAACCTGCAGCATCAATCCCACTGAATTAAAAATCAACATGCAATCATGAAATCAGAGATCTAGAAACTATATTTTCTTTTGATGTTTTTGAAAATGTCATGCATTTAGAGGAATAGTTTCAGGAAATATGTGTGTTCGCATTCTTGCTCAGAGTTATATGAGCAGATCAAAACCATTGATGTCTGCATGGTAAATATGGTTAGCTTAGCATAAAGACTGGAAACAGGGGGAAACAGCTTAGCCCCGCCTCCTAAAAATTGTGTTCACATTAATTTTAATATGTTTCGAGGGAAACATATTTTGTTGCGGATTACATTTCTTTTGACATATCACAAATATATTTCTAATGATGTACATGGTGGATGGGTCAAACAAACACAGGACTTTCACCCAGGAGACTGCTGTTCGTGTACCGTGTGAAACCAAAATTCAACGTCTTCTTATTTTAATCTACGTCCGTAATTTAAATAACGTAACAAACGCAGTCATTTTAAGCCAAACCAGGATGTTTTCTCTCCTTAAACTAACCAAGTAGTTTTGCTGCCTAGACCTAACTAAGTAGTTTTGATGCGTGTTTTGTTTCGATTTACAACGTTAACCAAATGTTTAAAACGGGAGAAAATATGTTTCCCTTGAAACATAATTGCAGTTCAGTTGCATGGGAACATAATTTTGTAGGAAACCGGGGCATTTAGTAGAAATGGAATATAAAATTCATAACTATGTTTTTATTAGTGTATAATCACCTTAAACTAAGAATTGTTGTGTTTTCGTTAGCTTAGAATGAGCCCTTCATATCCTACATCTTCACGGAGTCCGCCATGTTGCTCCGCCAGATTTCTACAGTACGGACAAACCAAACACTGGCTCTAGCAGGAGCCTCGAGCATTTTTACGCTACTTGAAGGCCACCGTAGTTCTCCGACATGCTTGTAAAACCGTGGTAACGTGAGCCAAAGAGTGTAAAACCGTGGTACCACCAGCTACCGTCTGACTTCCATTGCTCCTAAAGTAGTGTTATTATGGTAAGGCTGGCCTCTGAGAGAGGTGAACGGCGTTACCACGGTTTTGCGCCCGGCGGCTCACGTTACCTCAGTCTTGTAAAGGGAGGAGTGAGCGGAGGGGTACTCAGTTGGTTGCAATCTGCAACCACACCACTAGATGCTGTCAAATCCTAGACACTGTCCCTTTAATCCGTACAAAACACGAACATGAACACCCTTCCCATTTATGCTAAGCTAAGCTAACCGTCTGCTAGTTCTAGCTTTATATTTAGTGTACAAGAAAGTGAATATGCATATTTGCTGAAACTTTAAGGCTTTGTGGAACTATATTTGTTGAGCTACACTATACATAATGAACATACATAAAACATAAAATACAAGATTTCATCAAAACAAGTTCGGGCTACAACAAAATAAGTCAGTTCTCACTGAGTGCTGTTTTTACTGTCAAATTTGTCCTTAGCTTTGCTTGATCAGGCTTTTCTCATTCACGGGACAGATCGCGATGGTATCGGAGGCTTTGTCGCAGCAGTACAGGTAGAAAAAGGGCATGATCTTCTCTTTGAACGTGTCTTTGAATGTGTAAATATGGGTCCAAGCCCTCACATCATAAAAGGACAGTTGCCCCTCCTCGTAGTCCACGTACACACCCACTCGCTTGGGCTTGGAGTCGAGGGGGAGTGGCGTTGGCGGGGATGTTGACACCCGGTACCCGTGGCCTTTCTTCATGGCCAGAGCCCAGTAGCCCTGAGTTTGGCTTATAGAGATCCTGCCCTTTCTGTTGACAGAAGACCTGGCCACGCCCATGTACCAGTCGTCCTTGTCCCCCACCTGGACCTCCCAGTAATGTCTCCCCGAGGTGAAGCCCTCGTGGCCCAGGACGATGACCACCGTGTCGAAGCGATCAGGGTTGTCCGGGAGGTCCTGCCACGCACCCAGGTGTCTCACCTGACGTCTGTCCTGAGAGAGCTGCAACCACGGGTTGGCTGAGTCCGGGTCCAGAGTGACGTCCACTGCAGAAACACGAGACATAAAGAAGGATTTATTTTGTTTTAGAGTTTCAAGATATTGAAAAGATCAAATGCAAAAAAAAAACTTTACCTGTATATTTCAGAATCTTCTTGATCTCTGTAAAAAAATAAAGATTTTTAGATCCAGGTTATTGTGGTGATGCTCTCAATTTAAAAATCAAACTGAAACACGTAGAAAGATATAAATGTTAAAGGAAATCCTACCACTTTCAGCCAGTTTGCCGATCATTTCGATTAACGTCGCCTCCAGTTTGGACACGGATCTCCTGATCATGCCTACACATATGTCAGTGGGAACACTGGTCTCAGACCAGTCTTTGACAGAAGGAGGGGTGATCAGGGCTGGGAAGCTCTACGGAGAGATGGAGCACAAGACAAGACATAAAAAAACAAGTTAGTTAACACAACAGCATATCCACAATTTCAATGAAAAATAGCACATTCTGTAAAACTGTATTCATCTTTGTTTACGAAATTTCAAGTAATAATTATCAGGAAGCTTGTTTTTCTTTTGGATTTAGTCCTCTTCAAATGATATTCACCTACTTTATAAACAAACAAGATCGTAGAGATGATTTCCAAAATGATTGGCAGCCTCTTCTATTTTTAAATTATGTGCATTGCAGTTCAGAACAGGAAGATGGCACTGTTGCTCCAGCACAAAGCAGATGATGGAAGAAAAGCCAATGGAATAGTTGATTTTACCATGATTATACCTTTTAGTCAGACAGCGGAGGAAAAAAACAACAAAAAGCTCTCCTCTTTGCAATGAAATGCAAGAATGGAAACTCTGGTCTTAGAGATGCACTTTCAAAAATGTTTCAGCATGAAATACAGATGCCAAACATGTCAGTGGATTGGAATTTCAAATTAAGATCTACACCTTAAAAACAATTGTATTTATCCTTAAAATGATCCCCGACTTTGCTCTTTAAAGGGCAGGCCCTCAAACAAAGCTAGATAGAGCAGAGCTGGAGCGGAGTCCGAAGAGTTTGGTTCGGTTGACCAATCACAACAGAGTGGGCCAGCTGACCAATCAGAGCAGACTGGGGGCAAGGCAGAAGCTCAAACAGAGCGTTTCAGACAGAGGTTGGAAAGAGGTGCTGCAACACAGCCGGTATGAGAAAAATAAAGTTTTTTTGAACATTAAAGCATGTAAACATGTTCTAGTAGAAACCCAAAATGCAAGTATGCACCCGAAAATAAGCACAATAGGTCCTCTTTAAAACAAAATTCTCTCTCACCTTTAAGAAGTGAATGTGGTCGGTCCGAGCCACGTTTTCCAAGTCCGTGTTCCTCCTCTTCAGCTCAGCGATTTCTATCTCCAGTTCAGCGATGAGGCCTTCAGCCCAACTCTCCGTCTGCCTCTGCTTCTCCTCGATGGCCAAAACCAGCTCGGCCTGAGTCTTCTGGATGGAGCGCACCAGCTCGGAGGCAACCTGCATGCTTTCCTCCACCTCTCTCTGAGCGCTGCCCTTGAATATACAGACAATATGTTGAATAATAATCTTTGTGTAAATGCATTTACTGGTGGTATTAGACTTTTAATGTACCAGCAACTCTGTGATTTATATTTCAGGATTACTCACTTTGTTTTGTTCCACAGAGTGTTTGATGTCCTGCACCTTTTTGACTCTGTCCTGGATCATCTGCTGGACGTCTATTTCTGTCCTCTTCAGCTGCGCCTGCACAACATGACATGACACAAACAAGGCTGATGACAGGCACACACATATCTCATCTTCACTTTTACAGTTGTAATTGTTGTCCTGGTTTTGGGGGCAAAAGCATATGCTGCTGATATGAATACACAACAACTGCCATGTGCGCCCCATCAGGAAATGATTTTCACGATGACAGGCGTAAGTCCTGATATGTACAACCACTAGAAAGTGGTGAAGCTGCTCTATGGAAGCATAACTAATCAAGCTTAAACCTAAAACATGTTGGGAAGAGTGCAATTAGATTCAGTTTAAAGGTTCTTTCTTCTACTACAGAGAAAAAGTGTCAGGTAGTTGTTGTCATCTGGGTCGAATCTGTGTTTATGCCTTTAAAGGCAGGGTCGTGATCTTGAGAAATTTGCAAAAGTAAACCAGATTTTTAAAAATGATCCAAATGTAAAACCCAGCCATGTGTTGCCAATTCCTTTCCAATGAAAGTAGCTAGCAGGACTAGCTCCAAAAGTCTTTAACTCGGGTTTATTACAGTCCTTAGACAGCCACAGATGCCGGATTTCTTTTCTCTTTTTTTATTGTCAGAGCATTTGATTTGTTGATTGCTGTCGGAATATGATGAGAATTCCAACTAATATAACAAAACATGTTGCTAATCTTAACCAACCCTACATTCAAGTTTTTTTTGCTCTATTGTTTAGTCTGAAAAGTGAAGCCAATGCGGAAGTGCCTTGAACATGCATTCTTTCTAATGGCCAGGTCGCTACCTCGCCGTTGTCCGGTCTGGGAGTTGTCCATGTTTTTGTCTTAGAACTTCAACCCTTTCACAGTGTGTTTTCAGTTCATGAAAGTTAATTGTGGTCGCCTAAAAACTAGGGTTGTCAATCAATCAATTAAAATATTTAAACACGATTAATTGCTTGATTGTCCATAGTTAATTGCAATTAATCGCATATCGGGAGATTTATCAATTATTTAATACTCTTATCAACATATGAGTGGACAAAAATGCTGCTTTATGCAAATGTATGTATGTATACATTATTGGAAATCAATTGACAACACAAAACAATGACAAATATTGTCCAGAAACCCTCACAGGTACTGCATTTAGCATAAAAAACATGCCCAAATCATAACATGGCAAACTGCAGCCCAACAGGCAACAACAGCTCTCAGTGTGCTGACTTGACTATGACTTGCCCCAAACTGCATGTGATTATCATAAAGTGGGCATGTCTGTAAAGGGGAGACTCGTGGGTACCCATAGAACCCATTTTCATTCACATATCTTGAGGTCAGAGGTCAAGGGACCCATTTGAAGATGTTTTCCTCACCATAATTTAGTGTAACTTTGGAGCGTTATTTAGCCTCCTTTGAGATAATCTAGTATGACATGGTTGGTACCAATGGATTCCTTAGGTTTTTCTAGTGTCATCTTCACTCTAGCTTTAAAACTGAGCCCGCTACAACCTCCGAAATATCGATTGCGTTAACATGTTAAAGAAAGTAGTAGCGTTAAAACGAATTTGCGTCGACGATTATTATCACATCAACTTTGACAGCCCTAGTAAAAATGTCTTATTCGGCATTCGGTTGTACTCAGCTCCACCCTCTCGTGTCATTTCTGGTTCCAAAAAAACAAGATGGCAACGGCCAAAATGCCGAACTCGAGGCTTCAAAACGGCAGTCCACAAACCAATAGGTGACGTCACGGTGACTACGTCCACTTCCACGCTCCATTGGGATTGAAACGTCTGCATGTATTTGTCTAACTAAAACTATATCTTTGATTTAGGATAACAACAAATCCGTCTCACCTTTTTCTCCATCCATTCTCTCTCCACAGGGACGGTGTAGTGTGACCTGTGGTCCGTCTCCGTGCAGAGCACGCACACACACGTCTGATCCTTCTTACAGAACAGCTCCAGGAGCCGTTCGTGCTTCGGACACATCCTGTCCTCCATGTTGGCGACCGGCTCTATCAGCTTGTGCTTGGTGAACCTGGCGGAATGAGATCTCAGGTGCTCCTCGCAGTAGGAGGTGAGACACACGAGGCAGGATTTGACCGCTTTTGGCCTCCCGTCCCCGAGGCAAACATCGCAGAGGACCTCCTCCCAGGAAGTAGGTATGAGTGGAGGTGAGGTTTGAAGAGATGAAGAAGGGATTTGAGGTGAAGGTGGGGGTGATGTTTGGGGCGGCGGTGGCGGCCCCTGAGCGGTGACTTGGGGTGACGGTGGAGGAGAGGTTTGGGGTGCTGCCACCGGGGGGATCAGCGGTGGTAACTCCTCTGGTAGCGCCTTTTTCTCTCTCTTCCTCCTCACCTCTTCTTGCTGCTCCTTCAGCTCCACCAGAAGCTGCTCCTTCTGATCTTTCTCCAAAAGCCTCTCCTCATCCTCCTTTTTCCTTCTCTCCATCGTCCACTTCTTCTCTTTTTCGTCTTCCACCTTTTCTTCTGCACCTCTAACCCTGATCTCCTTGAACTGCTGTGCGATTTCCCTCAGGACCGTGTTGATGCTAATGTCAGGCTTTTTGTGGAAAGACTTCTTACACATAGGGCATTGGTACAAAGGGCTGGTTTTCCAGTATCCCAGGATGCAGTTCTGGCAGAAGTTGTGTCCGCAGGGGATGGACACGGGGTTGGTGAAGACGTCGAGACAGATGGAGCAGTGCACCTGCTCTTCAGAAAGGTTCCCTGTGGTGGCCATTCCTGCACGGCGGAGAGGCAGGGTCATTTTTTCAGCGCAAGCAACCGGGCTCTGAGCGGGGCATCAAACCTGCTGTGATATTGAGGTCGCTGGGGTTAGATGGCGGGACTTTATTTGGGGTCATTTTCATGCAAATTTAATAAGCAGAGTATGACAGGACTCATTTATTGTTACAAATACAAGCCAAATATGTGACAATGTAGTCTTTCTTTTTGTAATAAATGAGCCCTTGTGAGACTTGGGAGAGTGTTAGATTGTGTTTATGTTTGTTTCATTCTTGTTTCCTTAAAACGTTCCTGTTTGCCACTGCTTTTCCTTCATTTAGAGATGTTACATGGAATCTACTGTTTTTGTTTAGTTTTTATATATATATATATGTATATATATATATATATACAGTGTATATACATGTATATTTTTTTTCTCTCTTTTATGAATTGTCTTATTTTTTTGTTTTATTTGTTTTGTATGTCTATGCTTATGTAAAACACAATATTTTATTTTATTTAGTCATTTATTTTTGTACATTTTCTTTCCACTGTCATCTTTTGTTATTTTATTGAAAGGCACTTATAAATAAAATGCATTATTGTTATTACTATTACTATTATTATTATTATTACTATTATTATTATTATTATTATTATTATTATTATTATTATTATCCCAGCGGTGGCCATATATATATATATATATAATTTTTTAAAACTCAATTATTGATATGGATCGGACTCAAAAATCATGTATCGATCAGGTATGGTAAATTTATAAAATAATAATAATAATATCAACTGACGTTCAATTTAAATACAAACACATGAAACAAGCAAACATTTTTTATGAAGATTAAAGTACTTATATTTAGATTTAGGAGATATATACTGGGGGAACAATTGAACAATTAAAAAATAAACTTGTCAGCGCTGCATTACACAGTGGCCACATTGTGTAATGGCAGCACTGTTTTATATCTCAAATATATTTTTGGCATTAACTGCAAATATTCGTACTCGGCGGCAGACAATATATTTGTGATAAGCTAATATCTGCTGATAATCTGGCTAAATACATCATGCTTGTTTAATTAGTTTACAAGCTGTAAGTGAGTTTGACTTAAAATATGAGCAGCTCTCTGCTTGAGGCCTACATGTAGGTATTAACAGCACAGGAGATTAACGGCTTTCCAAAAATATTGGTGCAGCCAGTGACCTGTGTTGCAGTGCTGACCCTGCTCTAAACAATAATCTAGATCTATTTTGACATGGAAATACTTCATGACACCTCAAAAAATCCAAATGTGTAGCTACGATTGAAGTCTTTTCCTGAACTGCAGTGCAACTTAAAAAAAAAAGGTCAGGTCACAGCTCTTAAAACAGTAATATTAAAAAATACAAAACAACACTCCCCTAAGAGACCTACTGGTGCACAGAGAAGCAGATATGACAGTTTTAAAGACATGAAAATGCAGGAGAGGACAGAAAAGCAGTGACATGGGGACACTCACCAGAGAGCAGCTGCATCAAGGCTCTGCTGTACACTGATACATGAGACAGGCTGTGACCACCGCCACCTCAAACCCCCCCACTAACACACACACACACACACCTAAGACCCAAAATATACCCCCTCCCTCCCTCTCTTTTTACCCCAGATACAAATTTATACCCCCTGGCCATGGCCCTCACTGGAGGAGTGGCTTTAACCCTTTGGACAATACCAGCAATCCAACAACAAAAGAAGAAGTTCCAGTTCGATAAAGCTCATTATGTTTGACTTCTGTTAAGGTGAATGGAATCTTCTATGGCCAGTAGGTGGCGCTATGACTCTGGCCCTGTTCAGACCTGGTATTAACATGCGTCATGAGTGATCGGATCACAAAGTGGGCAGTTCTAAAAACAGGTGGACGCACTCAAGGCCGCATTGAGATCTGATCACTCAGACCACATTCCTGGCAGTACAATAACCTTTTATTTCGATGTTAATAAAATGTACCCGAATTCACGAATCATTCCTGTAATATTACGTCACAACATCTGCTGTAGTAGCCACGTGTTTACTACTTGTTTATTTGCATATAGAGCGGGGGAAGTGAGATCTGATCACAAGTGGTCACTCGAGACGCAGGTGTGAACAAACGTATTTAAAGCTGTCCACTTGTGATCGGATAACTCAGGACGCATGTTAATGCCAGGTCTGAACAGGGCCAAAAGAGTCAATATTGGCATGTAGATGTCTTCAGATCTGGACTCTTATCCAGTATGTGAAATATGGAGGAGACTGGAGAATGTACGCTCAAGTTACAATAACTTCCTTCCTTTTTTTATGGCAAAAAGCATTTTTTTTCAACATTGTTTCATGAAAACTAAAGATTTTGATAACGTTTCATCATAAAGGTGTTGTCGTAGCGCTGACCAAATTTGTAGTCGATCTGATTAAATTTTAAGGAGTTTGTTAAAGTACAGCGCCTGTGAAAGGCTAAAAATGGCCTAAAATGAGACATGAAATTAAAAATATCTGACTTCCTGTTGGGGTTACAGTTTACCTCCAAGAGGGTATTTTGTTCATCTCCACATGTTACATCTGCCTACCAAACTTCAGACATGTAGGTGATACATTTGCCAAGTTGGGTGAGTTTTTGAGCATTGTTCTGTCTCCATCAGGATATTATTTTCCTTTAGTTTGGTTTGTCTCCCCCTGCTGGCAGAAGTTTGTATAACATAAGTGTATGCATTTAACCTTGTGACCTTTTGTACCATGTGAGTCAGTCAGGAAGTTAATTGAGAGCAGGTCATGGTTTTATGTCTTCACTTCACATTTTTACATTTGCTTCAACCATCTACGTTCCGTGCCTTTGGTAGCGTTCCCGGTACGTTCTTATTGTTCTTACATCTCTGTTGATTATTATTACTAAGTTTGATGTGCAATATGAGTATTTTGATGATGTTTGATTATCAGAATGGCACCACGATAGTATACTTAACGAAAACACAACGATTCTTATTTTCAGGTGATTATACACTACAGAAAAAATACTGATTAATATTGTATTCCATTTCTGCTGATAGATCCCCCTAAATGTTACACACTGGTCCTTTATGGAGGACAATTAAATCCATTTTTAGCTCCAGAAGCCTCTTCAGAGCTAATCCCTTCAGATAGGAACAAGCTTAAAGACAAAGCCCTCGTCACACCAACATTAGCTGAAATGAAAGTATGTTAAATTCGGTATTTGTTTGTGAGTGATCATCTTTATTGAACAAGATCAGATAGAAGGTACAAAATCAAACATTTGATAAAAAAAAATAGAGAAGATGGCTTCATGGTCCTGGATATACAAAGTTTTAAAAACTGGCCATTGCAAACAATGTCAAAGTCCTATAGTACAAAATCTCTCATTTGGTACCCCAGGCAAGCCTCAACCTCTAGACAGTAAATGTACATCTATTTAACTTCATTTCTTGTATCTGTAAATTCTCCAAAAGCCTTATAACAAAGACGGAAAGTGCCAAGAGTACAGTCTTACTTAAACTCAACTTTCTCCTTGACACGTCCAACTGAACCAGGGCTGCGAAACGTAACAACCACTGGTCAGATTTGGAATAATCCCCTCTAGTCCTTCACGTTTTTACACCAAGATATCTGTTTATTTTATATACAATTTGACATAAAAATGTACATATATGAAGGAACTATTGACTACTTTTAAGTAACCAAATTGTTAATATTTCTCTGTAATATGTCAGTCAATAAAGTACCATCCATTTTGGTTTCCTCAGCGGCCTTCATAGGATCTGTATTGAGCCTGACGTTACTTAAGCAAATGAAATAACGTGCGCATTTGATGAGTAGTGGTCATGAGCAGATTAGGAGACAATGGGGCCTTGGGCACAGACATGCAAAAGGCATGCCAAGACACAAAGACTTTATAGATGTTTAGCCTCTTTTTGTTGTTGTTTTGTGTCTCTTGGTTGTCGTTATGCTTCTCTCCGTTGTTTTCTGTCTGTTTGTGGTTGTTTTGTGTCTCTTTGTAGTTGTGTTGCGTCTTTTTGTAGTTGTGTTGCATCTCTCTGTGGTCGTTTTGAGTCTCTATAGTTGTTTAGAGTCTCTTTGTGGTTGTTTAGTGTCTCTTTGTGGTTAATTTGTGTCTCTTTGGTCGATTTGAATCTCCTTGTAGTTGTTAAGCTTCTTTTTGTGATTATTTTGAGTCTCTTTGTGATTGTTTTGCCCCTTTTATTAGTCAATGTGAGTCTCTTTGCAGCTGTTTTGCATCTCTTTGTAGTTGTTTTGTGTCTGTTTGTAGTGTTTTGAGTCTCTTCCTGGTTGGTACGTGTATTTTTTAATGATATTTTGTAGGCGAAAGCCAGGGGGCCCCCTGGACCTGTGCCCGATGGGCTCGTTCAGTAATCCATCCATTTTAGTGGGTAGTTGTGATATGCAATATAACTTGCTTTGTTTTTATTTCATAATATTGAAAGTTATTTGAGGTAAAGTGCCTTTGCAAACTAATAAAACTGTCATAAAGTTGGCTCATTGAGAAGAACAATTTCCTATTTTAAGACCAAATAAAATAACAAATTCATCTGTTCACAATTTTTAAAAAGTATCTGCACTTTGCACCAAATCTTTTTTGACCTAAAGATGTAAAAAAAGTTAAACGTAATGCTGACTGACTTTTGATCGTCTGTCAGTCTCAGGCGTGTTTAACGGGGGTTATAACGAGAGGAGATAAGTTCTTCCCGTCCTGGTGGAGACAGGGGCTGAAGATCGGGTACAGACTATCGTTGAAGTTATCGACAAAGGTGTAGAGATGTAGGCGTGCTTTCACGTCATAGAACGAGATCTGGCCTCCTTCATAATCCAGGTAGATTCCCACTTTACTCGGCTGGGACGGCAGCGTTAGAGGCAGGCGGGACGACGCCAAAGCCTTCACCTCGGCGCTCTTCAGCCACAGGCACCAGTACCCCCCCTCGGGACTCAGCTTGATCTCACCCTTGCGGCGGGCCGAGGCGCTGGCCATGCCGAGCGTCCAAGCCGTCTTGCGCGCCACGTCCACCTCCCAGTAGTGTCGCCCGGAGCTGAGGCCTTCTCGGCCCATGACGAAGAGGGCGGGGCTGAAGCGTTTAACACTCTCAGAGTGGGCGGTCTTACGCTCTTCATATCTCACCTGGCGACCGTCGTCGGACACGACCAGGTGCCTCTGGGCCGTGGCAGGGTCCAAAATCACCTCACCTGGACAGAATAAGAGGCTGATTACATATCACAATACTGGGTTGTCTATGCCTGAACATGTCTGCTTGATGCAACAGAGAAAAACACATCATCTGCATAAGAACGAGTTCCTTCTAAAGTTGGCTTTTGACATAAACAAAGGGCCTGAATCCTTGGCTAAAACACAACCTAAACCAAATCAGTTCAGATACGTCTCAAAAAGTGTTCTTGGTCTTTGTCTACAATGAGTTTGAATAACGATAACTTGCTTTATGCCATAACTATGCAAATCACCGCACACCTCTGTATAAAATCCCAGACCTCTAGGCCTAACCTTATGGGAACTAGTGAGTTTTTAGTTTGTGATGTCCCAAACGTCTCCAAAACGTCTCCCAAGTGGCCAAATTGTGCCAATTGCTTTACTCACTTCTGTGACACTTCTACCATCATCAACAAACACATTCATGGCAACACAAAGCCTTGCATGGCCCTGGATTGAGCTGGTCTGTGCTGTGCAGAAGTGGCGTCATCTTGTGGACAATTTGGAGAACTGAACATTAAGTTTTGGTGCACTGCTCAAGATTGTCCAAAAGAAAAGACTCCCTGCCCCCAAACAAAGCATAAGTGGAAACTACTGATCAGCAAGCTTAACAGTTTAAAGTCTTACTTACTTGAATAGTTCTGTACCTTCCGGAGCTCTGAGAGAGAGAGAAAGAGAGAGACACAGAGTCAGCAAGTCATTCAGCTAAAGAGTCAAAGTCAAAGCAGATGGCACGTGTGGGTGGTAAACATGTAGGTCTAATTCAGAGCTGTAAATGCTCAAGACATGTGCTGCTGTCAGTCAGCTCTCCGCTGATTCCAAGTGGTGGTGATCTGTGGCATCAACACTGTCTCAATCTGTCCGACCGTCTTGCATGTGTGAGTGTGTTGCAATGATGAGTCACTCTTCTATTTCAAAGTGCTCATACAGTGACCTACATTTGGATGTTGCACAGGAAGTGTGTCTGGTATTAGACAAGGGAGGATGGGTTTGATTGTTACTTTGCACAGATAACTTGTTGGAATATTGTTTAGTTTCCTGCTTACTCTTATTTTGAAAATATACAGTAGGCTACATACTGTATATCCCAATTAAGGGGTCGTAAGATGATATCGATACACAGGAGTATCGCGATATCATGTGTTGTGATGCTGTATCGATTCTCAAAAACACTATAAATTATTAATTAATCTCATAAAATCCAGCCTTTTCAGAATAGTGGTCGGGTTTTAAAGCTAGAGTGAAGATACTGGCATCATATAAAACTAGAAAACCTAAGGAATCCTTTTGTACCAACCATGTCGTACTAACTTGTCACAAAGGAGGTCAAATAACGCAAAAAAATTGCGCTAAATTTTGGTGAGGAAAACTGGCTTGGCCATTTTCAAAGGGATCCCTTGACCTCTGACCTCATTTTAAGGTAACAAAAACACAATGATTCTTATTTTCAGGTGATTATACACCAAAGACAACATACCGATTCATATTGTATTCCATTTCTGCTGATAGATCCCCTTAAATGTTACACACTGGTCCTTTTAAGGAGGACAATTAAATCCATTTTAGCTCCAGAAGCCTCTTCAGAGCTAATCCCTTCATATAGGAACAAGCTAAAAGACAAATCCCACCAAATAATGGTTATTACAAAGTATTACCGAAACCTGCACATTGTCATTATTGCAGATACATATTACAGATAAATTCCTGTTTATTTACTTTCTTTATTTCTTGACACAGTGACAGATCTTTCAAAAATCACGGTGTTTTATCGTAACAGAGCGAGGAATTACCTTTCCCGTACAGCCTCTTGAGCTCCTCCTGGAACTTGTCCATGAGGACGCTGACGGAGGAGCTGATGGTTCCCAGGTAGAGGTCAGTGTTGATGCTGACCGCCGACCAATCGGTGGGCTCGGTTGGGGGCGTCAGCGTCGACAGGTTCTACAGGAAATGGGAGAGCGAGGTTAAAGGTGCAGTGTGTAGGATTTAGTGTAAGTTTTGGAGCGTTATTTAGCCTCCTTCGTGGAAGCTAGAATGACATGGTTGGTACCAAAGGATTCTTTAGGTTTACTAGTTTCAGATGATGCTGGTATCTTCACTCTAGCTTTAAAACTGAGCCCGCTACAACCTAAAAAATGCAAGTTGCGTTAATGCAAATTAGCATCAACGCGTTATTATTGCGTAAACTTTGATAGCCCTAATATTAACAAAAAAAATGTCTTGATTACTTAAAGGGACAGTGTGTAGGGTCAGGGTCAGGTGATTATACACTCATGAAAACATAGTTATGAATATTATTTTCCATTTCTGCTAATAGATGCCCCGAAATGTTACTCAATGTTCCTTTAAATAAGGTAAGGTGAAATTAAAATTGAATGATCCCTCAGGGGAAATAAAGTCTTTGCAGTGAATAAAAAACAAACTTAATCTGATTTAATCAGCTTTATGCGGTAAACTGTCTAAACAGAGCGCAGATTTCTCTCTATAAATCTAAGTAAAGAAGCATCAGAAGAGTTACAGATACAGAACAGTGAATGTATTGGTCTGTATGCTCTTAACTTTGTTCTGTGTTTGGATATGTGTGGCTGTGCTTCCTCTCATACTATCTGGGAAAACTTCAAAGACGCCTTTCATGAGTGAAAAATCAACATTTTATCTCCATAAACAGTCCGGGGTAAATGCACGAGGGGGGGCTTCCATAACAGCTGGCTCTGTTCGTTTGATGTTGCGTTACAAATCTCCTAGCAACTGCCGCTGGTGCAACCATGGAGGTTCTCTGGATAATTGGCTGTGTATGTGGATGAATAATAATGATAGAGAAACGGATATTTTAAAAATATATAGTGTTCCAGATTAGTTGGTAACATTATTAATAACAATATAAAGACTGTTAAGGTGGATATATTTTTAAAGTGGAACATCAGCAGCAGCTTACCGTCTTTAGGATTTTAACTAATTAGCTCCCTTGCTGTGTCCTAAATGCATATTAAGTGTTTTCTGTATGTAGGCTTCGCACTGGGAAAAAAATACTAATGAAGTAATACTTAATATGCCAGCATGCATTTTTAAAATTACAGTTGGAGTGATCTTGAAATATATCAAATATTGATCATTACCAAAAGTAAGAAAGAGAAAAGTGGGACATAAAAATGTATTATTTAGAAATTTGTAAATCATCTTGCAGCATTTCCTGTTTTTACAAAATGTATATATTTTGTACATATTTGAAATGTGTTCTTTAATCACAGCTATCTGAACATAAAAACATATTTGATCTAAAAAAAAAAAAAATTCCATCATGGCTGTACTACCTGCAAGAAGATCACTTTGTCCTGCGTCTGTGCGTAGGCCTCCAGCTCGTTGCTCCTCCTCCTCAGCTGGCTGAGTTCGTTCTCCAGACCTCGGGCCAGCTCCTGAGCGTGACGCTCGGCTTCGCGTTGCCTCATGGCGATCAGCTCCACCAGCTCCGCCTGACTCTGCTCCACCATGCGCTGCAGCTCTGCGTACACCTGCCAGCTTTCCTCCAGCTCCTTCTGAGAGCTGGCCTGCATGCAGAGGAAGGGATATGGTGAAGAGAGGAATGTGAATACGTAGGGTTTCGTCGAGTGCAAGTTCAAGCGAATTTTAGTTAAGATCAACTCAAAAAGGGAGTCCAGATAAATCAAATCCTTGAATCAAATCAAACAAATTTGCCTGATAACTTAAAGGTGCAGTGCGTAGGATTTGGTGGCATCTAGTGGTGTGGGCAACCTGTTCTCACTCGCAATTCGTCAAATACCGCCGTTAGGGCAGTGCCCCTCGACATTGGAAACCATCGCACGGAAGCACCCTTTAGAGACAGTTTGTGATGAACCAGGCTTTTAACTAACTGCAATGTAAACCCACCCGCGACATGGCCATTTTCAAAGAGGTCCTTTGACCTCTGACGTCAAGATATGTGAATGAAAATGTGTTTTATGGGTACCCACGAGTCTCCTCTTTGACATGCCCACTTGATGATAATCACATGCAGCTTTTCAATTGTATTATATTGTTCTTTTAAAATCCTACTTATGTGCCTTTTATACCCCCTCATGTTTCTTTTTTATGTCCTGTATAAATCACTTTAAATTGCCTTGTTGTTGAGGGTGTGATGGAGATAAACCTGCCTCGCCTTAAAGTGTCTGTTGTCTACATTGTTTACATATCTCTGACTGACAGGGTTAAGCCTAAAATAAAATCATTAAAACCAATTACAGTCTAACAAATGAACGTGTGAAATGCTGCAGTTTCAGTAACCGCAGCTCTTTCTCATGCGTCTGTCTGCCGCTTGTTCAACTGGTCTAACAGGTTTACGTAATCCCCCAGCCAGGCGTAGGAAACTACCAATCTTTTAATCTCAAACTGAACCTGGAAACTGTTGGTTTCAATGTTACGCTCCAATCTCCAGTTATGTTTATATTGTATATGTTTTATAAGCAAAATTATACTGTAATATATAATATAATAAGTTCATTTTGCTTACTCTCCAAACTTTAAAAAAATCCAGAGATGCATCATTGTCTGTATCTCCAAGTCTATCAGTAGCATGCAGTGTGTGATTGTACAGTGTACACACACACGCACACACACACACACACACACACACAGAGAGAGAGATGTGGACATCCTGATACCCAATCCTCTGGTAACTTAATCCTCACTGTAATTGTGAAAGTAGATAACAAATGTCACCAAGCAGGAAACCAAGAGTATCACTGAACCTGGGGAATTATTGTTATGGAAAACCATTCAAAACCTCATTGACATTTCACTCATTTTAAT
This sequence comes from Sebastes fasciatus, assembly GCF_043250625.1. Lineage (NCBI taxonomy): Eukaryota > Metazoa > Chordata > Actinopteri > Perciformes > Sebastidae > Sebastes > Sebastes fasciatus. Next base: position 14,387,741 of record NC_133816.1, on the reverse strand, counting down.
TCCAATCCTTTCATTTATATGAGGAAAAGCAGAGTAATCCTCCATGTTTTCAATCTCTTATCCTCTAGGTATAAGTTTTGCTGTAATGACTGTAGGTGAAAACAGGGTGTGGGAAACTAAAGGTAAATGATTAGGCTGGTCGCACCGGTTAGACGGCCTCAAGCGTAGACGCAAGAGAAAAACAAACTGCATAGGTTCATACCACAGAGCACGAGAGGTATGAAAAACACGTGGCCAACGTCCTCACCCACCACGTTGCGTAACACTTTACGGCGCTACATTAAAGCAGACGGAAAATATTTAACATGCAGTACATGAAGGAAAGTACAACAGACACATGACATGCTGGTTAAGAACCAGTTCTAATGAAATAAACTACTTTGCAATTTGGCACACTGGTTGACTAAAGGAACCTAAAATGTTTCTACTGTAAAATAACCAGGGCTGTCAATCAATTAAAAATATTGAATCATGATTAATCGCATGATTGTCCACAATTTAATCGCACATTCTTTATCTGTTCAAAATGTACCTTAAAGGGAGATTTGTCAAGTATTTAATACTCTTATCAACATGGGAGTGGGAAAATATGCCGATTTATGCAAATGTATGTATATATTTATTATTGGAAATCATTTAACAACACAAAACAATGACAGATATTGTCCAGAAACCCTCACAGGTACTGCATTTACCTTAAAATATGCTCAAATCATAACATGGCAAACGTGCCCCCAAACTGCATGTGATTATCATAAAATGGGCATGTCTGTAAAGGGGAGACTCGTGGGTACCCATAGAAACCATTTTCATTCACATATCTTGAGGCCAGAGGTCAAGGGACCTCTTTGAATATGGCCATGACAGTTTTTCCTAAAAATTTAGCGTATGTTTGGAGCGTTATTAGTGGCGTAAAAACAAAGTTCCGTTCATGCGTTATCACGTTAAATTTGAAAGCCCCAGATATAATACAGCCAGTTTTAGCTTTTTCAATTTGACTTGCCATGAAGACGTATAGCTTAAGTTTAATAGATTAATTATCTTGTAATGCTACCTGGAGTTGTTATTGTGCTTCATTATACCACCAGGTCCCATCTTTTTTTTTTTTTTTATAATATGTTGAAATGCATGAGGCTTTTAATTTGCTGTCTTTAAATGTATGAAGACAAATTCATTGGTTCATGTTCAATGTTTACAGCCGCTGTGTATTTATTTCTGAGGCTCACATTTACTGGAATAATTAACATTAAAAATTTAAATTTAGAATTAATCAAAAATAGCCTGAAATGACACAACATATTTTGTTATTGTTTTATTTATATAAAACTAGATGATACATGTCTAGAGGCTTATCCTGTAGACAATACATTTTTAACTCCTTCAAAGGATATATGTGGATTTGATCAAATAGAAGCTAGAACTGTATAAAGGCATCGTCAAAATAGCAGTTGCTCCTACTGGTCTTGTACTTTAAAGAGCTGAAATGTGACACCAGAACTTTCAAACATGCTGTGTTTTGTCATAACACACAATGATTCAGATGCTGGTTCTTATCTACTGTCTTCTACAGTGCTACTGTGGCCTTCAGCCGACTCACCTTGATGACCTTGATGGATTGTTTGATCTCGTCCAGTTTCTTGGCTCTCTCCTTGATCAAATGTTTGAGCTCCGACCTCTTCTTACCCAGATTACTCTGCGAGGGGAAAACCAAAATCGACACAGCTTTATACCATGAAACTCGCGTGACGGTGTTTGAAACTGGCAGTGAGGCTTTATCGGGTGCTTTTAAGGCAGGATATAGAATCAAAACCCATTCACATTAAGCCCTTCAGTCAATCAAAAAGTTAGTTGTGAACACATTTTTAAAGATTGACTTAAAAATTATATCATATTATGACTTAAATGTGTCATTTTTATTGTTTTGTATTATGATAAAAAGGTTAATTCTCTTTTTTATAGGCCTTTTTTTTATTAATACTGATAATAATTAGTTTTTTTTCCATTGCTCTATACCCTAACATTACTTAACAATTTGTGTCCACAGCTCACCATCTTCTTCTTCCACTCGTGGTCGGTGGAGACGATGTCGTGGGATTTGTGCGAAGCATCGGCGCAGGCCGTGCAGATGCAGGTGTGGTCCGAGCGGCAGTAGACCTCCAGCAGACGCTCGTGTTTCTTACAGATCTTCTCCTCCAGGTGGAAAGTGGGTTCGATCAGACGGTGAGACGTCAGAGACTTCACCTGGGGATTGCATAGTAAAAAAAAGGTATTTAATTTGGGGCATAACCTTTATCTTTCATCACTGTAAACTCACGTTGTGCACAAAAGCATTTTTCAATCCCACAAAATGTTATTTAAAGGGGACATATCGTGCTAATTTTCAGGTTTATACCTGTATTTTGGGTTTCTACTAGAACATGTTTATATGCTTTAATGTTCAAAAAACACATTATTTTCCTCATACTGTCTGTCTTAATATACCTATATTCACCCTCTGTCTGAAACGCTCCGTTTTAGCGCCTGTCTGTTTAAGACCCCCTACCAAAAAAGCCCAGTCTGCTCTGATTGGTCAGCGTTTTCAGGTCTTCCGCATCGGCGCAGTCACAGTTGCATGATTACAGCGCCACAACAGCTGGGGACTTATTGTGTGCATCAACTACACAGAGTTTAGTGCCACTTCTACCGGTGACTGTGTAGTTGTTATGCCACAACTACAGTTACAGAAATCCTGACGGCTCGTTTAAAGGAACAGTTTCTGAATACAGGTTTTGCGCATTTTTCCGCAGATTGAGCGTTTTGATACTTTCACAGTATTTATTTACCACCTAGACCTGCTTTATAATCAAAAAAGACATGGAAATCTCACTTTCTACAATATGGCACCTTTAAGATTCCACGAAGTCAAGAAAGAAAACAGATATTTATTATCTTGCAATAACCCTAAAGAAGAAAAAAAACAGACCTTTTTATGATGTCTGAGGTGGACCTCGCAGTATGATCCAGGACAGTTCACACAAGACTTGAGCGCCTTGACCTTCCTTCCGATGCAGGCATCACAGGGGACCTCCCCGGGCCTCGCAAACTCCCCAGTGTCAGGTGTCGGTGAGCCCCCGTGGCGCCCATCTGAGCTCAGATTCATCGTGGATCCCCGCGTGGCTCCCCCTCCAGCTCCCACTGCCTCTGCGGCTCCACCGGGTAGCATCAGCCCCTGGAACTGGGAGGAGATTTCAGCCAGGACCCTGTTGACGCTCATCTCGGGCTTTCTGGAGTAGTTCTTCTTGCACATGGGGCAGATGAACTTCTTGCTGTGGGTCCAGTAGCCCTGCAGGCAGGCCTTGCAGAAGCTGTGGCCACAGGGTGTGGAGACGGGCTCCACGAACACCTCCAGACATATGGAGCAGCTGAACTGATCCTCAGAGAGGACGCGGCCTCCTGGAGAGCTGACACCTGGAAGAAAGAGGAAGGAGAGACACGATATAGATTAGATGCACAAGTCTTTGTTACTAAGATCTAAGGCTGCCCCCTCTTAGGGCATACTGAATGACTTATTTCCAAGATAGTTATGAGTACATCTCTGGTAAACACAACATTTAAAGTGGTGCTTTTGTGTGATTCTTTGTGGAGAAACTCAGTTTTACAGATCTGTCGATTTAAATCATCCATCCAGTACAATGCACGCTGACGCCACACCATCCGCCGGTTCATCGCCCGCTCCGCTTAAATCAACTTATCGATTGGTTGCCAAAATCGTATGAGTGTTAGTCGACTTTCTTTGGTCGAGGAAAGCCTAACTAGGATCACAAGGCAGTCATGTCAAAGTCATGAAACATGAATTGCTGTCTGAGAAGGGATTTCAGGACAGCAGTGTAGCCGTTGAACTTGCAGATTTAGAAAAAAACACAATTTAAAGGTGCTAGGGTCGGTGATGTTAAAAAACTAGCAACAGTACTAGCACTAGATTTTTAGAAATGATCCAACCGAAAAACATTTTTTTTTATCGTCAGAGCTTCTGATTTATTGATTGCTGTCGGAATGTAAGGAGAATTTCAACAAATACAAAACAATATCTCTAAAGTCTTCCAACCCTACCTTTAATATTTGACTAAAATGAGGGTATTTGTTGTTTTTTTGTGTGCACAATCTGACAGTAAGTTGGGTTGCTGATATTGGAAAGAAACCCTTTGAGGCAAACCACAACGGTGACACTGACAAACAGCTGATGTGGTTAAAGTAAAACTCAAAGGTCAGTGTTGTATTGTCCCTTTGGCACTTGAATTCAGGTCATAAAGAGTCACAAATATTCAGCACCAGAGAACACAAAGTCTTTTCACACAAGCAGGAAGTGGATTTAAGAGTGTCGCCGTGTTCGGCGGTAGGTGAGAAACTATCTGAGGAATGCAGAAACTCAGGATCTTCTACTTCTCGTCAGCTCAATGCGTCAGGTTTAAAAGAAAACACAGCTCTTACTGGAAATATACACCAAACAACCACTGCTGTTGCCATTTAACTGAGCTTAAATAACTTGTTTTACGTTTAAGGCAAATGGACTAGATTTTACATCAGTATTTGTAAATGTAAAAAGAACATTTTGTTTACGATTTTAACATATCGGCTAATGTAGCATCATTATCATCTTCTACTGTACGTACTGTATGGGACACAGAATATAGACATACAGAAAAATGTTCTTAACAAACGATTTCACAAAACACACCATGTCATACAGTCAAAAGAATCACTGATAAAAACATGTAACTTACTCTGCATGTTTTCCTCTGACGTGGAGCAGTGTAGTCCTTCACTTTGTGTGCCTTGTTTTAAAGCAAACACCGACAGGTGCTGCACTCTTCCTGAAACTTGAAGTGGCCCTCCCACTCTCGTTGCGACACACCCAAACGTTCACACATGCCCTCCCTTTGTTATCACACTCTGATTTCTATGGCTCTGCGCTGTAGATATGCAAAACCCTAAAACCCTAGGACTGTGCTGTGCTGTTTTCTCCAGGTCGTTCTCTGAAAAGACTGATATCAGTGGGGCACTCAAACAGCTAAATGAATTTGATGTAGTTTCTGCTGTTCTATCATTCTAAAAGATATCAATTACTTCAAAATAATGGCACGCCAGAAGGTCTTATAGACAGGTGTATGAGATCATAAATTCCCTTTACTCGCCTTCTTTATGACTCTTAGTGTCACACTTATATCAGTGTCTAAACAATCTTCTTATCACCTATTCTTGTTGGGTAAAGTGTGATTATCTGAAGGTTAATTTTTATTTTAGAATGAAGAACAGCACCCGGTTGATCACCTTTACTCACTTTATTTATGAAATTTCGATCCCTAAACCTTCATCTGTTAATATTCATGAATTTTACAGCACATCAAATTTAAGACAAATTGTTTGTTTTAAAAATGTAGGATGAACAAAAAATCCTAAAGGCTTAACAAACACCAGAATAGTTAAAGCTATTCAAGGAAACATACATAAAGACCATACAAAATATGACACAAAAATCCAACAATAATTAAAACAAAATCAATTTATGGGAGATTTCAGTTTTTGTTTAAAGGGGACATGAAAAGCTTTTTTTTTGCTTTCTTAAAGAGACAAGTGCTAAAACGGAGCGTTTCAGACAGAGGGTGAATACAGGTATATTCAGACAGACTGTATGAGGAAAAATAAAGCGTTTTTTGAACATAAAAGCATGTAAATATGTTCTAGTAGAAACCAAAATACAAGTATGGACCTTTAAATGAGCATGATATGTCCCTTTAAAAAAATCTACATTTGGCATAATGCCTTTTAATTACACCCTGGGCGATTATTAACTTGTACTGTACAAAATGTACAAGCATACTAGAAGTGCTATGCTGTATAGAAATGTGAGTTACATACCATAAATACTTACTATTACACCTCATTATAGCTAGTAATATATCAATGTGACCAAAATCAAAATATGTAAATAAGAACATAAACACCAGCAAACAACGATCGCCCTAGAAATATAAGGTGTCAGAAGCCTTAATTGGTAGATTATGATGCTTTATATACTGTATCATAATGCACAATTAATGCTCATGGATAAAGTCTGTTTCTGATGACATATTGATAACTGTGATTTGACATCCCAGTCACACAGCAGTTTGGGAAATAGTCACAACATTTTTATCACTTTTCACTTTTCGAAGAAATACATGGTGGATGGGAAGGCCAAAAAACACTGAACTTTTGTCTAGGATACCACTGTTTGTGTCCCGTGTGAAACCATAAGTCAACCTTGATTTATTTGTCACGTAACTTCTGTACTTAAGTTACATTACTTCCGGTGTTATTGTAATCCAAACCACGATCTTTTTCTAAACCTAACTAAGTAGTTTAAAAAACAAAAAACGCCAGACTTTCGCCCAGGAGACCAGTGTTTGTACCCTGTGTGAAACCAAAAGTCAACGTTGATTTATTTGTCATGTAACTTCCGTACTTAATAGCACCACTTCCGGTGTTATTTGAACACAAACCACATCCTTTTCCTAAACCTAACTAAGTAGTTTTGTTGCCTAAGCCTAACCAAGTCAATCCTTTCCTAAGCCGAAATAGTTTTATTTTCAAAAGACTGGAGCTCTAATTGATACGTGCATCACATGTTGCTGGACATTCGTAGGAAAACGCCCATAAAATACATTGTTGAAAGTCATGTTGAACGTCACAAAAAAAAGGGAAATTTGTACACAAATCAAATAGATTGAATTTCGTGACTATTTCACCAACTTTCATGAGAATGTTGCTCAGGATGATAAATCTAGATCACTTTTTCATTTTGTGATCTCTACCATCATAATTTTCAGAGGAGCTACCTCCTTCTTTTCTATTGCCACACACGGATCAAATACGGGGTAAACCCTGTCTGTGAAGTTGCACTTGGTGAAGGTGAAGATGTGAGCCTCGGCCCCCACATCGAAGAACGATACCTGGCTCTCTTCGTAATCCACAAACACCCCCACTCTCTGGGGAAGGGGGGACAACTTTAAAGGGATTGGATTTTGCGTGTACACAAGATACTGCCCGTCCCTGTGACCTACAGTCCACAAGCCGTTCTCTGGAGAGGAAGTCACGTTTCCTCTCCTCGTCAATGTGCCAAAAGCGACTCCCAGCGTCCAGTTGGATTTCCCCTTCACCCCGACCTCCCAGTAGTGTCTGCCTGAGGTTAGACCTTGTGTCGCAACGGCAAAAGTGTTTTCTGTGAACCTCGCTGGGCCAGCTGGAACTTTTTGCTTCTTTGGAGACTGCCTGACTTCTTTCCCATCTTCAGAGACAATAAGCCAGGGCCCTGCGGTGTCAGGGTCAATGGTGATGTCCTCTGTTAGGATAGACAATGTTATAATGACATGTAACATTCAGATATACTGCATTTGAAGTTAAATATGAATAAAAAACATCCAGTTTAAAAGTTAAGGGTGACAAACCTGCACATTTCTGCACTTTCTTAAGCTCTGCCGGAAAGACGGACCACAATTAGTAATGTGATAAATTATGCTTTTGATGTGTTCAATGATACATGACCGCTCAATTCATCAAATCACCTTCAGTGTTCAAATCATCCTTGGTGACAACATAGGTTATCATTCATTTTTTTAAATGTGAGTTTTCATCAAACAACCTTCCACTCATCAGACGGTCAGTGACACAAATTCTGAAATATTGAACAAATGGTGGGATCACATTTTTATTAATTTCTAATGTTGAAAAGCGTCTACAGGTGTTGGATCAAAAAACTAACTGAAGGCAAAAGTCAGACCAAAGATCACACATTCACCACTCAGGTGGTTGTGATCTGTATTACATTCGATTAGTCTGTTGTCACGCTATTAAATAAGCGTTATCAGTCACTACAAGCACCATAAATGTGGGTCAGTAGGGGGCGGCTACACCCACTAATAGGTTTTATTATCTATTCACATGGGCGATCACTGAAAGAAGCTATAAAAGAACACGACAGCGACCTCTAGTGACCGTAGTAATTATGACATGTTTTTCCCTAAACTTAACTAAGTGGTGTTGTTGCCTAAACCTAAAGAAGTTATAGTTTTGTTGCCTAAAACAACAAAGTTGTAGTTTTGTTGCCTAAACCTAAAAAGTTGTAGTTTTGTTGCCTAAACCTAAAAAGTTGTAGTTTTGTTGCCTAAACCTAATGAAGTTGTAGTTTTGTTGCTTAAATCTAAATAAGTTACCTATAGTAATGGGCCAGAATTTGTATTGGTACCTACGACAGGAAAATCAACACAAACAATAAAAAAGAAAGATACAACAACAGATGTTATCTCTTGAGAGAAACAAGCAAAACATATTCATATTAAACTCTATAAAAACAGAGTAGAGTCTGTAGATTGACTCTCAATCATGCACATCACAACCACCTGAATGATGTGATGTGTTATACAACGGTTTGATCTGATGGTTGTTGAACAATGCCTGATGAAGAGCTCTTATTTCTAATATGTCTTTGCTTCAAACTTACCAGCAGCTGACTGTTGTTTAATCTCAAGGTCGATGAACTCTCTTGCATTAATCAAAGATGTCCGTATATAACCCAAGAAATCCACTCCATTAACGGGAATGCGTGGCCAGTTCTGAGTCGATGGTAGTGGGTAGGTTTGATTGAATGCCTGTTGAACGGAAAAACGGAAAATTGTTGTATTGTTGTTGATCCATTGATACATTCACATAAAAGACAAGATTATTATAGAAGATAATTCCCACACTGACCTCCACGAGCGTGATATGGTCTTCGATGCGTGAGAGCTGCTGTAGCTCATCACTTTTCCTCTCCAGTTCGTCGATTTCTTGCCTCAGCTCTTTGATGAGCTCTTCGAGCCTCTTCTGTTCAGCATCGTGTCTCGCCTCTATCTTTTCCATGAGCTCCGCGTGGGTCTCCTTGATCGACTGCATCACAGACGTGAACACCTGAACACTCGCCTCCATTTCTTTCTGTGCATTCACCTAAAGGTCAAAACAAGTAATTGGAGATGTGTAACCATGGTAACACGTGCCAACCTCATATGACCAAAACGACGGTTTGTAAGAATCAATGTCTGAATTAATTTAATATATATATCACGCCTAGCAAAGTAAAATATTATACTTACCGTTAAATTGAAGCCTTATTGATGTTACAGAGCTGTCCGTCAATTGTTTTAAGGGATTTTGTCCATTGCATTGTTGGATATGTATGCAGCCATAGTGTCCAGCGTTGCATAATGTAATATTTCACCGGAAATTGTATGCAATTTGCGTACTATTCGTTTCATACTAAGATTTCGGACATTCTAAAAAATCCCACATACTGTTTTAGTGTACTAAATAGCATTTTAAAAAGGAATTTTGGATGCATTATTAATTTGCACTTGATACAATATATAAACTTAGTCCAGCTGTCACATTGTCCATTTACCATGTGGTAAAAAAAAAGTGGAACACCATCCACCAGTGTCTTGTGTTGGGTTTGAACTCACCTTGGTTTGACTCCTTGAGTGGTTGATTTCTTCAATCCTCTTTTGCCGATCTTGAATCATCAGCTCCACTTCTCTCCCTCTCCTCTTAATCTGAATCTGGGAGGGAAATGAAAACATTAGCTGTAGTGGAAACACTTCTATCTGGAAAAAGCACATGTATTTATCATCATCCTACCGTAACAAGCTGTACTGTTAAAAGACTCTGACTCCTTTTTAACTTTCAGTCAGATAAAACCTGGCATCAGGGCATCATACAGACTGAACTCTTTGCCTCTGCTCTCCATTTCAGTGTTCAACACCAAGTCCCATTGTCTCATCATCAAAAGTAAGCTAATTTATGATTTTGGACCGTTATGACTTATGTTAAAGTGCCATTTTTGCTGTGTGTTTGAGAATATGTGGCCGCCATGCCAGGCTATGCCATGCTGTTGATGTTAGTCTCGTTAGATCAGAATCAGAATCAGCTTTATTGAGAACAGTAACCAGGAGTTTGACTCTGGTTATTTTGCTCTCATTGTACATACAGAAATAGAAATGCAGCTAAAAAAACAAGATGTCTATATAGGTCAGGGCGTTTCTGTAAATTCTTAACAATATTACAATAGTGCAGTGTGCAAATATGCAGTAGTAAATAAGCTATTGAATGATTAATGTAACAGGTTGCTTTATAAACATGACATACTGTAGGTGGAATCCAATTGTGAGGTCCAATTTCAGAGCATATCTATGATTGAGAGATTGCCTCCACATGGCACAATTGAGCACCTTTATTTGTCTGAGTGTTGTCTCAGCATGCACAGGCTGTTAAGTGCTGTCTATAGTAAAGGAGTTTACTGTTTATTGGACATCAGGGCTGGTGGCTTGATGATGTTCCACTAGTGTATACGCTGACATTTAATGGAATTTATTTTGAATTTAACAGTAATTTCCATAGACTGTATATAAGAAGTGGACGTAGTTACCATGATGTCACTCATTGGTTTGCGGACTACGGTTTTGAAGCCTTGAGTTTGGTATTTTAGCCGTTGCCATCTTGTTTTTTTGCAACCAGCAGTGACACGAAAGGGTGGAGCTAAGTACAATTGAACGCTGAGGACATTTTTAGGTGACCAAAATGTTAATATTAACTTTCATGAACTGATAACACACCGCGAAAGGTAACTTTTATTGAGTACTTTTAATACTCTTTCCACCTCTGCCTACTTTCAGGCAGTAGATCTGCATTTAACAATAATATTTCTGTATGACCTGTAAGATTTTTCTGCACAAAAAGGTGTTTTGTAAAACAATAGTAACCACATTAAACTCAGATTATCAAAACATGAACACCATTTTTACCATTTTGTGCTGTGACGCGGCCTCCGCCATCACAACTCGGTGCCGGCTGTGGTCGGTCTCGGCACAAATCTGACATATGAACGTGTCGTCCTTCTTACAGAACAGCTCCAGGATCTTCTTGTGCTTCTTACATATCCTGTCCTCCAGGTTCCTCACTGGTTCAATCAGCTTATGTGTGCTCAGGGCGGCTGCTGTCTTGTGAGGCTCCAGGTGACTCTCGCAGTAAGACCCCACGCACACCAGGCAGGACTTCACTGCCTTTAGTTTCACACCTGTGCACGCATCACACGCCACTTCACCGGCTTTGGCCTCGCGGGTTTCTCCGCCCGTCACCGGGCCTTCGCTTGTGATTTTAAAGTGGTCGACGACCTCTTTGAAGGCGATGTTGATCTTCAGCTCGGGTCTCTTGTGAAACATCTCCTTGCACAGGGGACAGCGGGACTCGTCGGTGCTGTCCCAGTACCTCTCAATGCAGAGCTTGCAGAAGTTGTGTCCACATGGAGTGGAGACTGGGTCGTTGTAAAAATCCAGACACACGGAGCAATGGAAGCAGCTGGCGTCCATAGTGTATGCCATGTCTGAAACTGAAGTGAACTCTTAAAATCTCTCAGCAAAAAACATGAACTGAATTATTGTACTTTTAAAGGCCAGTAGGCTCTTTATAGCAGTGGTTCCCAACCTTTTTCCGTAAGAGAAAATCAAGTAAACTGAAGACCCCTGACATATTTTATGGATTTTTCACATTATATTCAATGCATGACAATAAAAGTACAGAACAACTGATAAGCTGTACAATTAACCCAAATTGTGAATGCAATAACTGCAGGAAGTTTGTGTAAAACGATTGCGTTGGATGATTTTTGAGCAGATTATTTCCTGTGAATCATCAGCAGAGATGAATATTCCTGTTATTTTTAGGGACTTTTACTAAAATTCTCTGTCTGTATTATGTATTTTTTTTTTGTTAACAATCATAGATACTTAATAGGCTTCTTTTTTGACAATATTATTATTTTCTTTGCTTGGCTATCATTCTATAAGCTCTTTGGTTGGTTTAACTGTGTACTTTTCTAAAGCAGGACGAGTCTGTTAAGCAGAGAGGGAAGGCTCTGTGAATATAACTTATTGTATGTTCAGGTTAGAGATTTCAATGCCAATAACGATAGCAATACCTGGGCTTTGGGTATCGGCCGATACCGAGTACCGATCCGATACCAGTGTTTAATTAATAAGCTGTATGCCTCACTGTGTGGAAGTGACTGGGATAAATTTTTTTATGTGTAAGGCAACATCAGTCTTGACTTAAGCATCACTTTTCCTAACTTTGTAAAACAAAATGTAACAAATAAATACATAGATATAAATTTAGTGAATCGTTATTTATTATTAAAATAATAAATCGTACACCAACAACTTGGTAAAAAATCTTCAAAATTAACAGGAATTATAATTCAATGTAAACCTTTTTAATGCAGCAACGAATTGAATAGATCGGCCCCATTGTCACTGATACCCGATCCGGCTATCAGAGTCAGTCAGTATCAATGCATCCCTAGTTAAAAGCTTCTGCTCTCTTCAGTCTTTAGTGTAAAGCAGACTGAGACTTTTCTATTAAATCAAACTCGCAAATTCTATACATTATGGCGCTACCAGAGAAAGTCCCACGCAATCACTTTAGTTGGCGGAAATAAATGTCTTCAACAGGTTTAATGGAATGTGAATGGTTAAAAATAGACTTATCCACACTTAGGGTATACATAAAAGCATGAGGAACAGCTCAGTAGGAGGAAATATCTTTGGGGAAGGAACAAAAGAGTGTGTTACAGTACAGGTTATCCATATAAAAGCTATTAATTCAGTCATTTTTAGGTTTTAAATCAATCTCATCACAAACATGCTATGCAGTTTGAGCCTAAAATTGTCATTAACCAAGTTTTGAGTTTGACGTTTTGTTTTTTATACAGAGCAATAAAAATGTAACCTGCAGTATTCTACCAAAGCCTAACATACAGTATAGTGTCTGAATTATCCTATGCAAGAACGTCCGACAAATTCAACACAATAGCCATATCTTGTAATGTATGTAAAGCCTTTCTATAGATAATGTAAATGTAAAAGTCCCCTTCTCGCTCACTATACACATTATGAGATATCAGACATACCTGCTCGTCTCTTGGCTGTCAGCTCAAGTATGTCAGGTATCAGGTACAATCTGTTTTCCTGTTTGGACCACTGGGTGTAACTGCTTAAACTTGATCTGTGATTGGTGTGTTTTCTTAATCGCACATCTTCTACCTCCTCTTGAGGCTTCGAAATAGTTTCGTTGGGAGAGTTTGTACTCTACCGGCGCTGAGGTTAACCAGTGCTTGAGACTGTATGTCACTTCCTCGTCTGTTTAGAATGACGTAACCTCAAAAGCTGCTCTGCATGAAACCGTGTTAGTTTTATTCATAAAAAATTGTCTCAGAGGGCTTTACATAATGGACAAGATATGACATCTTTCTTAGATCCTTGATTTGGGTAAGAAAAACCCCAAATGAGACTAATGGCGTGTCTGAAATCCCAAATTAAATACGCTCAAAACAGACATAATTATTGGCAAGAATCTGGCGATGTGTGACATGATACAGGGGTTACGATTAAATATATTGCGGTAATGTAAGCAAGGTTGCGATTTTTTAAACCTCATTTTAGTCATAGCATAAAGAACATACTGCCATATTTATAAAAATCTGTCTTTTTTATGCAATCAAACTTTCTGTTTGTGAAGTTTAACTGGTAGTGACTTTCCAGAGTCGCAGTTTTAGTACAAATCAGTTTAAGTATGTTGAGGTATTCTAACTGTTTAAACAGTATTCTATGTAGTGGTCGTCCAATATGAGTTTTCCAATGGCTGATACCGATGTTTAGAGAGCAGGGCGGCCGATGGTCAATATATAATGCCGATATCATGTTGTTTGTATCTGATAAAATACAACAATTTAATAATAATAATAACAAATGAGACATAAAATTGTTGCCAGATTGGATTGGTTTCCTCTCAGTTGGGCTAAACAGGATAGGGGAAAATAGTATTGTGGCTGGTAGATGAAATTTGGGCTACGTTTGTCAACATTTGGTGGGGTTTTGAATATACTGAGAAGACAATATTACTAAACAAGCACAGATACAAAACAGGACAGGTTGCCAGACTATCAGAGGACTAAACCATTTGAAGTCTAAGCCAATAGCATAACCAAAGTTATTACAATTCATCCTAAGTGGGACATGAATGTCCGCACAAAATTTCAATCCACCCAGTAGTCGGAGCCATGCAGCATTGTTTTATTCAACATTTTCTAAAGGTGTTCTAAATAGCCTGCACACTGAATGATAATATAAAATGTTATTTTATTCCCCTTTAAATGTACTCTTATACATTTTCAGTGTAATGCACACAGCAGTTAATAGAAGCTGCAGACCTTTATTTCCCCCACTGGTGGGCGACGTTGGGCTGGCAGTGAGGGAACACCAGCTTCTGCCACTTTACATTCATGTTGCATTTTTACCCTATACCGTAGCTGATGCTGTCGTCCGTGGCAACGTGCGAGCACAGAAACAGAACATGCTAAAAATTCTCCAAAAGTAAATCAATGTTGGGGTGAAAACTGCCATGTCATTTCATTCTATTTCCAGTCCACAACTTTGAATTATGACCCTCAAACGCGCCACCCGCCGAGCCCTCACAAAGATTGATTTCTCTGCAGCCGCAGCGTATTGACAGCATTGATCATCCTCATTCAATGAGACATTAAAGAGGGGGTGGGGGTTGGGGGTGGGTGGGGGGGGGGGGGGGGGGGGGGGGGGTTCTGTATGTCCGGGTCTTTGAGATGCTATTGATCCTCCACACTTCCTGCAAATGTCACTGCATCTCTATTCATCTGTTGTATAGTATTGATTGTCTTACATGTCTTCATTTTCCTCAGTTTGTCTGTCTCTTTTTTCACCAGCTAATAGTTGAAATCATGTAGCCGCTTAAAATTTGTTTTCTGACAACTTGCCCCCTAAAAAATAAGTTTTTATTACTATTTTTTTTATTAAATCTGTGTTGGAACTGTCCATCTTATACCTGCACAAATGCAACCACAACCTTGCATTAACATGTGGGCATGCATCTGTGTGTGCATGCTGTGATATTCAGTGTAGCCCTATACAGCAAAAACCCCACTGCAGAGATTGTGTCGCATGATGTTGTGGAGCTTCAATTTCTTGGAGTGGGGGGATTCTGCTTTCTCTCCCTGTCGCAGTGTCAGTCAAGGTAAATGTATTCCTCCTCCCCCTCCCTCTTCCTCTTCCTCCCCCCTTTCTGTTCCTCTCTCCAGCTCTTTTTTTCCATCTTTTTCTCACTCGTTTTCTTTTTCTTTGTTCTTTCTGTTTTATTTTCCATAACCCAATCCAAAGCTTCTCTTTCAGGGCTTATAAATAGAAGCTATACCCCTTCTCTTATTCTCTCCATCACTTCCTGTTTTTTCTCTCCTTCGCTGCAATCCAGCACTAGGCAGAGTCTCTGCTGCTGGCAAGCTACACTGCACTGTATTTCCTGTCTTTCCTTTTTCACACTCTAAACTCCATCTCTTTCTTTCATGGTATAATTTCAAGAACTGATAGAAGCCCTTTTCTTAAGAAAATGTATACCCACTTCTCTCTTCTGCAGCTTCCCCTCTAAGCTCTCCATATAGTTTTCTCACATCTCAGCATGTTGCGTCCCCCCTCCACCCCCCAAACCACCCCTCCAGCTCACTCTTCTGTGTCATCCTCCGCCTTCCTCTCCCGATGTACGCTCTCTGGTTTCTCAGAGAGGGTATCGGTGCTCTCACCTCCTTCGGGGGATATGGTAGCGCTAGCGAGCATTATTGATAGTGAGTGCGGATAGTGTCACACTCTCTATGTTACCGATAACCTCGCGGTGCCCCCGGCAACCGGAGGACAAAAACCCACAGCCTCCTGGATCTGATCATGTGGCATTTGTCAATGAGGTTAACAGGCAATTGTGTTGCATTGGCACTTAAATTAACTAGGGCTGGGACGATACACCCAACTCCCGATTCGATACTATCGCGATACTTGGGTGCCGATTCGATATGTATTGCGATTCTACAAGTATTGCGATTTGTTGGGTTCATTTTTTTCGACCATGGGAAAAGGTTGAATCATACACTTCTGGGGACTTTTAATTTGGAAAATCTCTAAATGAATCCAGTGCAAAATGTTTGATTTTCAGCATGTATGTAGTGAGAGATGTCCTGAAGTCAAATATATCAGTTATTGTCAAGCATTATTTATTTTATATTTTTTTCCAGCAACCTAAAAATCAAAGAATAAAAGACATCTCCCTCACAAATTAGTGGTATTTTCTTTCAAATTCAGAAGGGACATGTCATGTTTTCCAATCTAATCAATCGTATTTCCATATATGTATTTGTTAACATCTTATTTTGAAAAACGGATGTAGTAATTTGTGTATACTTCCGCTCACTTCGCCAAGTCCATCTCTAGCTCTCCCGTCAGCTCCGTTCTTTTTATACATCCATAGTCAGATCCATCGGGGCCGTTTAAATGTATTAAACATAAATGTCAGTATATGGGTGCTCTACAGTTGTAGCGTCGGCCGATTCGACCACGGAGATGCGAGTGACGGCTGGCTTGACCGTGCGTTACCGCAATACGATAACGTGTAATGTCTTGTGAGGGTGCAGGTCGTATCCGCGCCAACCCTCCAACGTTTTCTGCTCCGTCGTATCTGCCGGTTTCTGCTAGCTATGGCCGGCCGGCCAGCCGGCTACTGTTTGTTTTGAGTGACGGTTACAGAACGGATATGACGTCACGTTACTCAGACTATAACAATAAAAGCGGTAACTTCCTTCTACCTCCACATAGACTCAAATGAAGCAAATATATTGATTCTGGCATTAAAAAATTGATTTCAAAATCGGAAAAAAATTGCGATACATACAGTAGGTGAATACATTTTTTTCCCCAACCCTAATATTAACGCTGTGAGACTGTATATTAATCCCAGTTGTGATAGGGATCAGGAGCTGATAGTGAGCGTCTTGCTCAAGGGCACTAAAGCAGAGCATGCGCACATGGTTGCAACTTGAAAGGTGTTTTCTGAACTCTTTCTGTAACTAACCCTACTGACCCCACTGCATGCTTATGTAAGAGTATTGGTGCAGGCTGCATGAGTGATCAATCAACAGTGACATAACATGTGAATTACATCAATCAGCACCAATACCATTAACTACCAAGTGCTTCATTGGCTCACGCCGATTGATTCGCTCATTCAGCTCATGAGTGAATGCATAAGTATATGAATTCAGTTCAGTTAGACCTCGCATATATACCCAAGTTTCACTTTCAGCTTCATAGCTAATAATAGTAGTAGTACTAGTAGTCTTAGTAGTAGTAGTAGTAGTAGTATTATTTATCTTTGTCACACACGTGTGCATTTGGGGTCATCTAGCATTTAGCTCAAAGCGTTGCTGTGCTTAATGCTGCGTTTCAGAACTCGAAAAAATGTCCAACCTCCTACTAGAAAAAGTACGATGGAACGCCACAAATAATAAACCATCGACTAAAAGGCAACGTATAGATATTAAATAAAGTATATTTGCCTGTATTTCGTTAAACAATACATACTGTCATATATTAAAAACCTGTTCTGCATGTGAATTGATGTCAAAAGATGTTATTATGCTATGTTATTAGGTAGCTGGTTACGGTGAACAATCTCTTAAAGTTATCTTCTCTGCACAAAAGTTAAAAATGCAACAAAAATGTGCAGGCTGCACTGCTGAGAGTTCAGTTGTGTGTACGCCCTTGGAGGTCGGAAGCAGAGTAATGAAAGTGTGAAGCTCACCTATAATTCAACAGCACCTACCGTTGAATCATCTACAAGACTCCTGCTTCTGTTGACTCTGGTGTTAGTCATCACACCGCTCCAGAAAAAAGTAATAAATAACACTGTAGCTTCTTATTTTCATTCCAAACACTGCTCCTTTAAATGTGGAGATTCATCGCCTCTTGTGCAGGAGAGGATTTTACCCATACACATTAACAGTCTCTAAAGACTGTTACTGCATGTGTCAATCTATTCAGCTGTATGAATGTGAAACAAATCGTTGCTGAGGAAGCCAAAAGCATCCTAACAGAGCAGCAATTTAACGCTGCTTCAGAAAGAATTTTATATTTAGCCGAATAATCTTTATTTTCTTCCTCGTCATTCAAAAAAGAAATGTGTGACCGCATGTGCTTCATTCACATGTACCAGCTCCTGCCTGTTGCTGCATGTTGTGTGTGTGTGTTTGATGGGATGGGGGTAGTGAATCTTCCTCCAGGGAATTCTTTCACTGTAATATCTGTATCCCATCCTATCAGGTAATACTGTTTCATGCATCACATGGCTTTTGTTGCCCGGATGACTCATATGTGTCTCCTGAATGTAATTTGAGACATGAAAGCGTGTGCATTCAGGGCCAATGTGGGATTTTCTGCAAACCGAATTCTGCTTTAAACAGCTTAAACAGCCTGAGCACGGCGCTGACATTAACCCCTTCTCCCTCCAGATGTGATCTGATCTAATCTGATGCCGTCTCATCTGATCTCGTCTCTCCTCGTCTTGAAATATTCCCCACATTTGTCTTAATAAAAGGACACTGAAAAGCCACGGAGGACAAAAAGGCACGCAGCATGTCTTATCGTCATGTGATCACATGAGACGTTTTGAGGCTAAAGCTCATGTGGTTCAATAAACATGTGAAATCCCCATCCTTAAAATTACAGACTTCGGAACAATGATTCTTTGTATAGCTGCAGGATCTTTCTTTTGTTTTTTAAGATGAGATGATGAAGATCATAGAGGAGTTCATGCTGAGGGCAGCCAAAAGCTATTGGAAAGACTGTTTTCTTTTCCTAATACCCATCTGAGCAACATATCCAACCATAAATACAGGCTTTAAGAAAATATTCAGTGTCTATTTATTTATTTATTTGTAAAATGATCTTTTTAGCTCCAGGAACAAAAGCAGGATGACCTCTGACCTCCTATGTCTTCACAGCATTGCTTCCGGCGAAAATGTATCGATCTTTTACTGGGAAATTGACGAAAAGGGGAATTGATCGTCAAGAATGAAAAATGATCCTCAACAGGAAAAATGTTTTTTTAAAGAGAGGGAAATTATATATGGGATGCAAGTTAGAATCTGTGGTCCCGACCACGGCTCTCAAATATCAGCAGCCTAACTGTGCTGTGTATTGATAAATCCATGGCGCTGTCCGTGGTGCTGAAGTAGCGGATTTGTAATTGCGCCTTTTGTCTGAGTCGCGCTCTTCTGTCAGTTTCATCTCGGATCTATAATATTCTCTAAACTATATAGCTTGGGGGCTGGTATTAAAAAATACAGAACCAAAAGAGTCGTCCAAGGCTCACTGAACAGACTGATGTACCTACTTACTCGGTTTTGCTCTTATTTTTTATGTTTGATTGTTTTCTTTACAAAAACTTGGAATTAGGACAGTAGTGTAGTGTGGAATTAATCTTTTTTTTTTTACTATAAATCTAATGTTATTCCATTGTAATGACTGTAATAAGGTGAATCCAGGTTTTTACTGCTAATACGGGTAATAATTATTCAACAAAACCAATTTCAAGCGCAGTAACACTTGTGGACATTGAGCAGTGATCACTCTGATCACCGGAGCAGCTGGCACTGTCCAAAGGGTGTGTCCGGATTGAAGTGTATAGGAAATACTCAGTTTTATTGTGTTTTTATGGTTAGTAATGTTGTAGGAATGTTTGTAAGAAACCACAAGAAGATGATCCTTCATTTTTATATGACCATCAATGATTTTTTTTTAATTTAATTCCTTCATATTTGAAAAAGTATCATGTTTATCTCGACATGTGTCATTCATTAATTTTTCTCACACACAAATCTATTTGTGGCCCGGACCACTGACGCGTGCCAGACCTCTCTGACCCCCGTGGTATGACACACATGTACACGCATTCATGTGTGTCAAGGGGATATGCAAAGACGACGCGTCCTATTTACCCTTGAGTGCTCCAAATTCCTAAATTCCAGCAGTGTAATGAAGAAGCCATGTTCTGTAGTGTCATCCACCAGCCTGTTTGAACTGGAACAGCACCCAGAGGGGACGAGATTGAAACCAGCTCCTGAAGGGACCCTCAAAGCAATACTGGCGTCCCCTGAAGGGTCCGGGTCAGAAGGGTTTACTTTAGGAGCTCTATATTCAACACATGTAATACAGCTGCAAAAATGGAACATATGTGTTTAATAAAAATAAAATGTCCTTTATATATTAGTGTTTTAGTGTTTTATACGTTTTTTAGTAATGTTTATGACATGTTCTCCGTACTTATGTTACGTTGTTTCCGTATATATTTTACTTAGTTTACGTACTTATTTTTAAGCCCAACCATGATGTTTATCCTAAATCTAACTAAGTGTTTTTTTGCCTAAACCTAAGAGGTTTTGTTGCTTAAATTTAACTAAAGGGTTTTGTTGCCTAGATCTAAGTGAGTAGTTTTGTTGCCTAAACCTAACTAAGTGGTTCTGTTGCCTAAACCTAAGTGGTTCTGTTGCCTTGAACTAACTAAGTGGTTCTGTTGCCTAAAGCTAAGTGGTTCTGTTGCCTAAACCTAAGTGGTTCTGTTGCCTTGAACTAACTAAGCGGTTTTGTTGCCTAAACCTAAATAAGCGTTTTTTTTGTTGCCTAAACTTAACTGAAGCCATTACCACAGTTTTGTTGCCTAAACCTAACTGAGTGGTTTTGTTGCCTTAAACTAACTAAGTAGTTTTGTTGCCTAGATCTAAGTGAGTAGTTTTGTTGCCTAAACCTAAGTGAGTGGTTCTGTTGCCTAATCCTAAGTGGTTCTGTTGCCTAAACCTAAGTGGTTCTGTTGCCTAAACCTAAGTGGTTCTGTTGCCTAAACCTAAGTGGTTCTGTTGCCTAAACCTAAGTGGTTTTGTTGCCTTAACCTAACTAAGTGGTTTTGTTGCCTTAACCTAACTAAGTGGTTTTGTTGCCTTAACCTAACTAAGTGGTTTTGTTGCCTTAAACTAACTAAGTGGTTTTGTTGCCTTAAACTAACTAAGTAGTTTTGTTGCCTAAACCTAATTGCAGCCATTACCGTACTTTTGTTGCGTGGCGTAAAAATCACATGCAAAAGAGATATAAAATGACACGGGAAAAGGCTACAATGCATTGTCCTTGTAATTTTGTGCTATTTATACACTTTTCCATGAGATCAGGTTGATTTTTTTTTAATCTAGCTAGAGTTGAAATGGACAAAGAGAAGAAGAGCCCTTCATTATTACTGTCTGTTTTTGATGTTTAATGCAAGTAAATGACAAAATTGACAAAAGCAAAGTGTATAGATTTCAAAGCAATATGCAGCAAATTTTATTTAGTGCAGAAAACACAATACAGGGAGTGTTCTTGTGCGTTCTCACCTTTAGCCACCATTTTCTGAAAGTCCAACACATCATAGATTGAAATGTCAAAATACACAGAGGGAATTTATAGCCTAAAACATACAAATATGGATTTCACATGCCTTCACACATCAGGAACACAACAAAAACAAGTCGGAAGGAGTTCACAACAACAACAACAACAACGCAGGTATCCACATGAATTATAGAAACATAATTTAATATAACCAGCAATAAATAAAAGCATCAATCGTCGTGGTAGAAGAGGCAATAAGGAGATCTGGTGGGTTGTGGGATGGGGCCCTGTAGAGCTTCCTGATTGGCAGATGCCTCCCTGAAAGGACGGCGGCCACTGATTGGCCACGCTGTGAAGGGCACGCTGCAACGCCACACTGGTGAACGTACAATCATCTCCAACACAAACTAAAATCCTACTTCTTTTTGTAGCATGGTCATTTCATTGGGATGCACTACGTTTATTCTCCTGGGTTGCTCGACTGTTGCTTCGCGGCACTACAGACAACGTAACAGAAGGGATGCACAAGAACGGATTATCTAAATATACATGTTTTTGTTCTCTAAAGTATGGCTTTGATGTCATTTCTAGGCTGTAAAGCTGCGCCCAAATATCCGCCGTTGGCATACCGCACCAATTACTTTTCCCTATCAAGTATATTCTTCGTCAAGCATAATAAGAAGTGGATGTAGATAAACACATACAAGCAGGGGAGGATATTAAGTCGGCAAGCGTGGATTTGGGGAGACACTGTACAGACGCTGAAGTGTATAAATGGTACGTACAAAAAGCCCTGGCTGCTGTTCGCCAAGCTCTGACGTCAAGAGGGTTTTTTAAGGAGGATGTGGGGACTTTAGTTAAGCCATCTTGGACAAACTATACGCTCCATTCATGAGTTTTTATTCCTCTCCTCTCATTTCACGGCGACCATGCTGTGCTCGCCAAACCCATCGTTTACTTGCCTTTAGGGGGGGGGAAGTAAAATGAGGTCAGGCTAATAAAGCAAAGAGAAAACACGGCATTGACAAAGAAAGAAAGAAAGAAAGTCATATGCTGTAAAAGGGTGCAGTATAGGGGAGCTAAAAGTTTAAAATTAGCTAAACTCTGAATCAGATATTGGAAAAAATACATGATGCCTTGACAAATCTAATCTGAGCTAGCAGCATCTGTCATTGTGATAACAACTATGTTAGCAAAGTGCATCCACACAAATGGCTTATTAACAGTTAAGGGGTAGGTTATTGGATCGGGTAAAACGTATTGGCAAAGAAAATAAGTGATATCCCTGCTTGATAGTATTAAAAAGAGATTTTTTAGTTTGCATGCAAACTGACCGTAGGGGACTTTGATGGCTTTATCAGCTTTCCATTGTATGCTGAATTTGTATCAAACTCCTTTCTCCCCTTTAACAAAAGTGATATTTAAAGCTACGACATTTAGCTCACACTAATCCTACAAGTAAAAGAGGAAAACGTCCGATGCCATATGGAAACATGTCCGCAGACCTTTTCAGGGTCACCTTTTATCTAAACCGCTACCAATGATCTCACAGCCTCGAATCCGCGAGGCTTATCACAAGTCTTATTTCACATTGAAATGACCAGCTTGCCGTTACTTCCTAAAGTTATGTCTGTTGCCAAGCAACATTAAGCTTCTTTAGATTGTGACAGGTAGCTATTTACGGCCTCCAGACAGAGGCTGTTTTCAATTACATGGATGTGGCTCCTGAACAAATCCTGCGATGACAGAATCTTTCCACGCAGTACATTTATTATCAAAGGTGTTACACGTTGTTATTGTTAAATGTGGATTTTTTTCCGCACATAGTTTCAAATAAACCGGATTAATAGCATTACAGTCTGACTTGGTCTTAATTTGATCCTCAAATCAACTGCTTTCTATTAGAGATGTTCCAATACCATTTTTTCCTTCCCGATACTAGGGGTGAAAAAACAAAAAATCGATTCACCTATGTATCGCGATTTTTAAATCTTTTTTTTTAACGCCAGAATCGATATATTTGCTTCATTTGAATCTATGCGGAGGTAGAAGGAAGCTACCGCTTTTATTGTTGCAGTCTGGGTAATGTGAGCTCATGGAGCGGCCATGGACGTATAAAGAGAATGGAGCTAGCGGGAGAGCTAACGACGGACTTGGCGAAGTTAGCGTAAGGATACATGTGACTAAAATAAGGTGTTAACAAATACATATATGGAAATAGGATTGGATTGTATTCACCAGTAGTATAAAACATTACATGTCCCTTATGAAGTAAAAAATAAAATACCACTTATTTGTGAGGGAAATGTCTTTGATTTTTTGGGTTGCTGGGAAAAAATTAAATAAGTAATGCCTGACAATTAATGATATATTTGACTTCAGGACATTCAATCAAACATTTTTAATGTATTTTTCAAATTAAAAGTCCTTAGAAGTGTGTGAATAAACTTTTTCCCATGGTCTAGTGTTAAAAAAATTAACAAAAATCACAATAAATCATAATCGCAATACTCGGGTATGGAACAACGTTACTAATGTGAAAGCTGAGCGGTGGGGGAGTGGAAAAGGGGGGTAATCATACTCGGGCACGGTAAGAATCAATCGCACTTAATATGAAAATGCCCTTAAAGTCCCTGAAAAACTTCAAAGTAAAGTCCTTTTATTTTGAAGGGATCTTTAAATGCGATTTTCCTAAATATAATTGTCTCACAATGTTATTGCTTTTTCACTCTAAATTGTTTTTGCATTGATTGATTCACAATTTGTGAAAACTAAGATAAACTACGCATGTTGATTAACGAGCTTAACTGCGTTTTTTTGCCCTTTGCTCTTCACAGTTTTCCTTATTTTCCAAAGCTGGTTTTGGAGTACAAGTACGCAAGATAGCTATGGAAAAAGCAGCCTTCTACGGTCCCTGTGACCACTTCAAACTTTGGTTGAAAATAGTGTGTTCATGTAGGGCCTTTAAAATTCAGAATGAGTGTTATACGCCTGTCTGCAAACACTGCCTAAGCGTACAGTGTGAGAGATGTTGAACAGCTGGATATAAAGGAGGCAGGTGCAGGCAGGTCGAATCTCAGCGGTGTCCAGTAAGCTTATCTGAGCTGTTTTCTAACTTGTTAATCCGATCAGCTCGAGCACAAATGTATCAACGCTGGACAGGCCCACACAGATTTAAACATTTATATACACGCAATGCTTTTTACATGAGGTGTTTTATCGGAAAAATGCCTGCCCTGTCAAATCCACCTAAATCCGTGTTACTAAGTGATTATTTGAAAACCATGTCAAATCCGGTTAGGGGAGAAAAAGGGGTTTGATATCAAACTCAGGTGATGTCATCAGCAACTGCGAGGGAAGGAGGAAGCGGCCGGACTGTGACAGAGAAGAGCGACGTTTTTTTCTTTTTCTTTTGCAACCGCTTCCTGTCCTCGAAATAGAAAAGAGGTTACATTCCAATAATAATTCTAGTAATTAGTGAGAGTATTATTAAAGCGATAGAGTCTGGCTTTTTCAGAAGCAGTTCAGTGTGCTACATACATCGATGGGGTGGAGAGGGGAGGAGGCGTGGATGAAGCAGGAGTGTATGTGTGTGTGTGTGTGTGTTGTCAGGAATCATTCATTTATACAGTGTGCTTCATATTTACCGCTGCAGCCTCATTCAAGTGTCTTTCTTTCCGTCTCGGTCAGACAGCTGCAATGTCTCTCTGTCTTTCTGTCCCGTCTGATCTAAAGGTGACAGGGCTTAGGTTCGCTGCTGGCATCTGCTCCCAATCATTATCAAGTGTTTATTTAAGGATGCGGAGGTTTTAGTTACCCAGAGTAACCCAACACGGAGCATGGTTGAGAGACAGACACCCGTTTAGATGTCGTAAGTGTAGCGTTCGGCGGAGAAGCAATATGATGCCGGTTGTATAGACAAGCAAATATCTTGTGGCCTGGTTTTCTGGCCTGCTAGAGGTCAAAACTATTCTTGGTTGGTCAAAACTATTCTTGGTTGTGTAAAGATAGTAGAAACATACGGGGGTCATAAGCTGTGGCATGTTAACAATGCACACTGTTTCTATTTTGTTATCTATTCGTCACTTGTGTTATGTTTAGAGTCTGTCTCATTTTTTTTTTTTTTGAGAGGGGACGGACCAAACCGTTTACTCTATCCCAGAAAAAGCTTTACTCAAGATCCCCTGACTAGCTTTTTCCAAAGCTTTCAACAGTATCTCAGTCTCAGTTTGCTCAGTTGTTATGGAGATAGCTCAATTCTCATATTATGTCATGTCAAGTCAGTGACAACTGAGCAATGTGAAGAGTTAAAGAGGACCTATTATGCTCGTTTTTAAGGTGCATACTTGTATTTTGGGTTTTTACTAGAACAAGTTTACATGATTTAATGCTCAAAAAACACTTTAATTTTCTCATACCGGCTGTGCTGCAGCATCTCTTTTCAGCCTCTGTCTGAAACGCTCTGTTTGAGCTCCTGTCCCGCCCCCTCCCGAAAGCCCCTCTGATTGGTAAGCTGGCCCACTCTGTTGTGATTGGTCAACCGAACCAAACTCTTCGGTCTGCGCTCCAGCTCCGCTCTAGCTAGCTTTGTTTGAGGGCATTTGAGGGTATTATGCAAATATGTTACTCGGTGACATCACCACGTCACGTAAGAAAAGGCGGGACTTCAAGCGAGGCGTTTCAGACAGTTCAGGAGCAGTGTTTCTCTGAGGGAGAGTAACTCCCCTTTGGCAAAAATCAGCCAGGACTGGCTCATGGAGCTAACCTTAGCTTATTTAGCTAGCTAGCTACAGCTGAAGGAGCTAACATAAACCCTCACATGGCCAGAACTGAGAAGCCTGCTTTTAGTCCAACTCTGTCTGGCACAGAGAAAAGTCAATTTACAACCAAGATGTGTGAGAGAAAAACATCATCTCGCATTGCCAGACGTCTCCCTCCTGTGCCAAAACCCCATTGTTAGTTTAATCAAATTAAAACAAACAGTGGGAATTTATTGTTACTTCCTGTCCTTGGACTATCGGTGACAGAGGCAGTGTGCCGCCACTGAAACCTCTTCAGATCTAATAACACATACTTCATTAACTGGAATAGTTGCTTTAAAATGAGTAGGTATGAATATTTGAATGGATTTCCAGCAGGCCACTCGTTGATATCAAACAGCATCAGGTATCACTGAGGGTGCCGTTGGAAGATGGAGACACATAAACACTTGATGATCACTAATGTGTCGAATCATTGGCCGTAACGCGTGAGGGAGGCGCTAACGACTCGTGTGAGCGCGCCGCGTGCCTACTTTCCATCACATATTGATCTCGCCTGCAGCAAATTGCCTCTGACTGTGCGAGTTGGCAACCAGTTTCCATGACCACCACCTCCGTCACCTATGAGATCAGACTGGCAGAGGCAATCCAATATGTGGCCTACACGGGAGGCGATACAGAGGTGATTTTACACCTGAGACAGTCACTCGGTGTTATTTTCATCCTTGCAGAAAGAGACGGAGAATGAAAGAAAGCATGTGATGGCGAAGGAGGCGCAAAGGAAAGAAACTAGAGAGTGTGCTTCTGTTTTTTTTTTTTCTTTGTTGTTGTGCGTTCCTGTTTCATCGACGTTGAAGGACGTGTGCTTGTTCTGTCAGTCGGCAGAGATAAGTGTGTTTTTTAAGCACAGCTTCTGTCGGCTTGTGTGCTGGGCTTGTGTTGCATCTGCAGGACTAGCGAGGACGAGGGACAGGGGTCGCATGTTCGGGAGCATCGAGGGACACACGGGTGATATGTAGGGACATTTGAAAAGGTTAATTTGGTGATGGGAGGTTACAGTATTTCATCATGCTAGATTATAAATTCCACCTCTTTTTCTCATCTTTCCCCCCATTTCCAACTTCCCGATCCTTGATATCAGTCGATCTCTCATGCAAAAAGGCGTTTCATGACACTTTGCATAATATGACAATAAATCCTGAACAATTAAAATCCCTGCTCCGTCGCCCCCCAAACCCCCAAACAACTCATCTCAAATCATTTACTGTATTTCTGTACATCTGCGGAAAGTTTTTTTTTGTTCTTTTTTCTTTTCTTTTTTTCTCATTTCATTTGCGTCACTCTACTTCTTTTTCTTCTGGAAACGTCTGAACTGGTTCTGGATGGCGAGCGCTGCCTTCTCCGTCTCCGGCGCTTCCAGGTCGATGTCGACTTCCTCCTCCTCCTGTTCCTGAGGCTTCACTGCTGATGCCTTCTCTGTAGGGGCAGAGGGCGGAGGTTAATACACAGCAGAGGAGTCAACAGGAAGTGTCAGTGAATCGATCAATATTTCAACTTATCAGCAGTATTGCAATCAATTTTCTTCTTTGCTAAACTTAGGATTATTCCAGGTATGGAAAAATAAATGCTATAAGGCAAGTTCAGGGAGTGATTTCAGAATAAAGGCCTTTACACACCATACTTTTTTTTCTGAGCTTTCGCACCGTGAATAAAGGCATCAACCAATCACGTTATGCAGAACGCGTTGAGTTGAAACAACCACTCTTTTCAACCTTGACAAAGGCAACGCATACCAGATCCACTCCTTCCGTTCTTTGGCGCTTTTTTTGTGCGATTAATT
The DNA here is from genome assembly GCF_043250625.1 of Sebastes fasciatus. Taxonomy (NCBI): domain Eukaryota; kingdom Metazoa; phylum Chordata; class Actinopteri; order Perciformes; family Sebastidae; genus Sebastes; species Sebastes fasciatus. The sequence continues at coordinate 14,359,779 of NC_133816.1, read as the reverse complement.
TAGATAAAAATAGAGGCGATAAAAGCTAGAGACTATAAATGTACCTAACTGACATTAACAAGTCAGTGTTTGATGGTGCTTTAAGAAGCGTCGGTCTTATCTGACTCATGCAAAAGAGTCGTGTGGATGAACAAACAGCACATCCTGTCAATGAGTCCAGTCATGCAGAAGGATCTCCTAAACCAAAGATGTCACTATTATTTTTCAGTTATGAGGAACAGCTCATTCAGTTCGTTCAGTCAACTAACAAACTGAGTCAGCAGCCTCCATGTTCGGAGTGCTGGAAGACTTGGCAATTTGACTGAAATTAAACTCATATTGCAACATGTTATTTAAATGGTAAATGCTTCATGATAGAGAATGATTAACAAGTAAGGATGAGCAGGGTTATAAAGGGACTGCACTGGATAACAACAAGAAGTAATTGGAATAAAACAGCCCTGCTATGCAAACGTGAGGAAAGTTACAGTATGGACTATTAATTGATTAGTTTTAAGAATAGAATTCAGTCGGCATTCAAACTTCTCTTCCAACGTACTTGCATAATTGCACTTAGTTAATGTATTAAGTTTTAACATGAATATTGAGTATCTAGATCTGAATTTTATATACCAAATAACACTTTTATATAAACAAAACTGCATTGTCAATTATGTTTCGAGGGAATGTGTTTTCTCTCAAACACAGGACTTTCACTCAGGAGACTGGTGTTGGTGTCCCATGTGAATCCAAAAGTAACTTACTTATTTTAATCCTAACTAGGGCTGTCCTCGACCAGAGAAACTAACAATTTTGTCGACTAATCGATTAGTTGATTTAATCGACATACTATATCTGTAAAACTGAGTTTCTCCACAAAGAATCACACAAAAGCACCACTTTAAATCTTGTGTTTACCAGAGATGTGCTCATAAGTTTCTTAGAAATAAGTCATTCAGCATGAAAAAAACAACTAGTCGATTAAGGAAATCTTAGTCGACTAAGACCAAAACGACTGATTAGTCGACTAATCAACTAAGAGAGGGCAGCTCTGACCCAAACCATGATCTTTTACTAAACCTAACCAGGCAGTTTCATTGCCTAAACCATTGTCGAAAAGCCAAAAGTGACACGGGCGGTCAAAACACTATAACGTTGAACATATTTTTGGTTCAGAAAAGTCAAGATATAACGTATCCGTGGTTTGCAGAAACATACAATGCCAACATTTTATTCTTGTGACTGGGTTGCATGATTAATTACAAATTGATAGCATATTTTTTATCTGTTCAAAATGTACCTTAAATGGAGATTTGTCAAGTCTATAATACTGTTATCAACACCGGAGTGGGCAAATATGCTTGCTTTATGCAAATGTATGTATATATTTATTATTGGAAATCAATTAACAACACAAAATAATGACAAATATTGTCCAGAAACCCTCACAGGTACTGCATTTAGCATAAGAAATATGCTCAAATCATAACATGGCAAACTCAAGCCCAACAGGCAACAACAGCTGTCAGTGTGTCAGTGTGCTGACTTGACTATGACTTGCCCCAAACTGCATGTGATTATCATAAAGTGGGCATGTCTGTAAAGGAGAGACTCGTGGGTACCCATAGAACCCATTTTCATTCACATATCTGGAGGTCAGAGGTCAAGGGACCCCTTTGAAAATGGCCATGACAATTTTTCCTCACCAAAAATGTAGCTCAAGTTTGGAGCATTATTTAACCTATTCCGCGTACCAATGGATTCCTTAAGTTTTCTAGTTTCATATGATACCAGTATCTTCACTCTAGCTTTAAAACTGAGCCCGCTACAACCTCAACAAAGATCAACGGTGTTAATGCGTTAAAGAAATTAGTGGCGTTAAAATTGATTTGCATCGACACGTTATTATCACATTAACTTTGACAGCCCTAGTTAATACCTACGTCACTCAATCCATTGCTTTATAAAAAAAATTTAAACCATAAATATTCCTTTTTTTTTTAAATAAGATGCATATAACTTTGTCAGATATATTTGCAGATTATGGCATCTTCCTTTTAGAGGTGATGAGAGTGAAGGTAGAGATGAGACGGGTGAGGGAAAGATGATGTAGTCTGGGTTCGAGAGAAAAGCACTGAGACACAAAAGGAAAGACTTTTGATGTTGCTGCATGAAATCTTTCACAAAACACAGAACAATATTATAAAAAATAAGCCCCAAAGGAAGAGAGAGAGAGAGAGAGATGACAAGCAACCTCATCCCTCTTACTGATGGTGCATTGATAGATGGTAAATTCTGCAGTGCTGGAATTGGTTATTGATGAGCAACGTTGCACAAAAAGTTAAGCTGCGGCCAACTTTTCCTGGCTGACACACTGGTGATTCCTGCCAAAAAGGCCTGCCTTGTCTTGGTTGCTTAGCTCATGGAAAATCAGAGGTCTGACCTCCATAAAACAGAATGTCAAGTTTCTAGTGTTGATGAGGCTCAGAGAGGGAGAGGAAAGAGAAAGACGGAGATAAACAGAAGAAGAAAGGTTGAGGAAGAGTTGGTGATGTTTCTGAGTACCCTGACAAGTTTATACTATATCTCCAGTGACTGACAACACATGGAACTATCTATAGCTTTGACTTTGTGTGTAATGTACTAACCATCAGAAGCTAGACATAGTACCCTTTATCTCTCCTTTTGCATTATTTAATGACAGTTGTTATAAAACCAGTAATTTAAAAAACTACTTGGGGCTTTCCTACAAACTTTATTCTTTGCTTATACCAATGACTCAACTGCAGGCGTAATGTGAGTTTGAGAGAATAAATGAGTACAAATAAACCTGAAGACTCTCAGAACCACAATGGAAAGTCTTCCAAGGAAAGTCGTTACTGTCTTTGCTCAGCTCCTAACGAATAAAGCTGTTAAAGGTTTGTCCTTAAATGAAGGATGGAACCTGCAAAAATAAATGAATAAATAAATAAATGACTCGATAAATAAATATGTCATTAAATGCGGCGAAAAATAATTAATTTAAGTGATAAAATGTGACATAAATTGATATTTCTCTTTTAATTTGCTTTTTAATTTATGAATCTTTGCATTAATTCCCTTCTTTACTTACTCTTGTTTAATTTTCCCTTTTATTTATTTATTTTTAATTTTTAATTATTTTTTAACAAATTACATTTATATATTTTTTATATATTATACATTTTATATAAATTATTTATATTATTTTAATTATTATATAAATTTATAATTTTTTTTTATAAATGATTACATTTATTTTAGCATTTATGTTTTTATTTATTCTATATAAAAAAGCAAAAAAAATGAATATTTTGTGCATGTAAACAAAGTCATTGTTTTCCAAAGACACCAAAGGATCAAATGACATCTTCCTACATCCATCAGTGCTTTAAGCAACCAAAAGCTACCTTCCTACATGTATATAATTCACATCATAATGTGCAAATTCTGCTTTTTTTGCTTCAATCTGGCTGAAAAATTGTGTTTGCAGAAGAGCAACGATTCTCACCAAAGGAAGTTGGACATCATTATAGAGCGGGTAAACAAAACTCAGACATACCTTTGTTGTCAGCTGCAGTCGTCTGGCTGCATTTAGCAGAGTTAGTGGATGCCAGCTGTAAGAGAAGGAAGAACAACACTTTGAGCAACGCATACTGTAACCGTATACATCGTACTGTCACATTACTGCGTCGACTTCTGTTCCACACACTTCGGGAGTCACAGGCAACACATACAAAAAGCATGTTGTGTGATACAACATATGCATATCTATTGCACAATAAAGCCAATTCCTGATTGCCAAATTAACATTTTCAGTTATAACTGAATGGTCCATGATTGTATTAATAAACATTGCACACATCCCCCCCCCCCACACACACACACTGTGGATAAATCTGTACTCCGTTCTGTTGCTGCCAAACAGTACAGCCCGAAATAGACTATTTTTTTTTGCTCAGAAATTCTTCCTGGCAGACTGCGGATGAGAAGCAGAAGACTGTATGGTGTCTTCTTGGAACCGTTCGAATGACTGTGATGGACTGAAAATGACACATTCAGTGTGCAGAGAGAGAGCTGAATGAGCGGTAGCTGAATGAGTGTGAGCGTACGCCAGGTTCTCCTACATCTTTGCCGTGTGCCAAATTTGCCACGAGCTTACAGTCGGAGGAAAAACAGAACAAGACAGGGGAGAGCTGTGGCTAACGGCTCTGTGATCTTTCATCTCTGTATCTCTTTTTTTTGTTTTTCTGTCTCGATAAAATCCTACTGTTTTTGGTTCAGTCTCATCAACCTTGTTCATAGCAGCTATAGTTTCAGAGAAAAAGCTTTGATAAACCCCCACTGTACACTGTAAACAATTGCTGTTAATTTACAGCAGGATTTCGACAGTATTAACCTGTTATTGCTAAAAACAGTGCTTTACTGTTAATACAAAATAAACCCTGTTAAATTACGCTCATAGGCCGTTTTTTAACTGAACTACTGTATAATGCATTCTTAAAAAACAGCACTTTACTGCTGATCAACTGTCTAAAGTACCATCAATAACAGTTTCATGCAGTATTTTTTTTAATTCTGGGACCTGATCTGCACATGTGAGGCTTGTACATTATACATGATTGTAAAATCAGTGATTTAGCTTTACTGTTCTTCACTCACATGTTGTTCTGGTTTGCATTCTGTACTCAGCTATAGACAGACATTTTGGGAAAAGTGTCAACAAGTCTATTATAGCCTTTTTCCTAACAAGTGCCTTTAATTGTATTTAGTGTGACTATTCCTATGTCTGTAACCTGCTAAGTCTATTCATCTAGGCAAAAAAAATATGTTTATTAAAATGTATGTAAAACCTAAATAGTGCATTAAAACAAATCAGTAAGATAATGTAAAAGACAGGTGAAAAACAGCTGTATAATGTATCTTTAAACAGTAAATTAACTGTAAAATACTGTGAAATTAATAAAAAAAAAAACAGTTCAAACTGTATTTTTCATTAACAGTACAAAGCTGTACATTTCAGCGACAGTATAATAATGCTAATTTTACAGTAACATAAAGGCAACCCTGCTGCCAGTTCTTTACTGTTATTTTACTGGGAAATTCTTAACAGTGTATGTATTGTAACATTCCTACTAAAAATTGTAATCCTTCTGTCAAGCATCCTTGACTTTGAGAAACACCGATTGTCACCTCACTATATGTGTTGCTTTTACATCACGAGGTGCAACAAGGAATAACTTCCCATTGCTTATGGATTTTTTTTGGAGTAGAAGATGATAACTCTCCTCTAAGCTGTCCTTTTTTTTTTTTTTTACTTGAAAACTTTGTCTCCTACACTTCACTCGTCCGCCTTGTTAAAAATGTTATTTTTCCTCAGACATCCATTAGCTGTCACACTTCTAACGGCTCCCCGTTCCTCTTGCTTCTCTTTTCTTTTTAACTTTCTCCCTCTGTCCTTTAAGCTCTACTTGCCTTTCTGCCACCACACTATTAGTGTTACTCTGGCGGACACGTGAGTCAGTGATACAGGAGAGAGAGAGAGAGGAATCTGACAGATAGCGACCGAGAGGAGGGGAGAGATTTAGACAGATTCTGTGATTACGCAATATCGTGTCAGACGGAGAGAATAAATGTGTCTGCATGCATATGCGTGTGTGTGAGTTTAAGGGCGTGTATGTGTGTCCACCCCTGCTTAACTCTGTCCTTATTGCACTTTATGATCCACGTAGCAAATGGCCCATGCATAACATAATCTCCAACGGAGCGTGAATGAGTTGGCGAAGAGAGGCCTGTCATTCCAGCCCTGCCAATAACTCAGCAAGAGTCTATGTAAGTGTGTGTGTGATGTCGCCAAGCATGCATGAGCGCATCCTGCGTGTACTGATTTTGCGTGGGAGTTTTCTCTGCGCTCATACAGTGTGTGAGCATGATGTGTGTGATTTATGTGTGTGTGTGTGTGTGTGCGTGTGCGCACACGTGCAAAAGAAACCCGTCGGGTCAACAGCCAATCCGGGGGGCCCACGTTCAAAGCCAGACATGGCAAGAAAACTAATGTTCAGTGACTGCGAGTGTATACAGTATGTGTCTGGTAGGAGAAAGAGAGAGCGAGGGCGAGGCAAAGGACAGAGAGACGAAATTCAAATGACAGCCAAGGAGGAAGAGGTAGAGACAGGGTGTTACGTTGGAAAGAAAACAATGTCTGAACAACTTTCCGTATCCAAACTACAATTTCAAAGAGCGAGTGCCCGTTCCGTAACAGACCGATTGCTTGGCCCCTAGAAGTGCTGCTTGCAGTGTTGTTGAGGACCGCGGTCAAAGAACGTATATTGCTAAGAAGTGAAAGTCAATTATATGTCCATAACAACGCCAGCGCCCAGCAGCAAACCTACGCCTCCGTCATTTTGGGCTGTAATCGAGTCGACTACCATAATGATGCCAGTTAAACGTCCACCTACAAAAGTGCCATACAAAAGTAAAACAAAATTATGTCTATTATATTGTCATCATTTTAATGTCCCTACCAAAATGGCCTGTGTTGAAAAATAAAAAAATATTATAAATATGCATAGTATTTACTTACTTACTTATTTATTTATTTCACTTTTTTGCCCAGCCGCTTCCCAGAGGAGCATAAAGTGAGCGGTGGACATAAGTGGAAGTTAGAAAAATCCAGCACACAGATTTTTAGTAAATACCATACAACTCCATTAAATTCTGTTTATGTCATGCAACTAGCACTACTAGCTACTGGCCGATAGCCGGTTGTTTGGGAACAGAGACGTTAATGCATCCACCACGGTACAGGCTTACATTATACAGCCCATGGGTGTATTATAAGATAATACAAGTGATGAATAACTATAGCAAAACATGTATGGAACATCAAAAATCCCAAAAAGTAACTTTTTTTCCGGCTTGGTCCGGAGATGTTCTCCACCAAATTTTTTGCCGTTTGCTCAAAATTGTAGGAAGAGCAGCGAAAAAACTGATTTGGACACAATTCAAAACGGCAGAAAATTAATCTAGACGCAAATGGGCGTGGCTTATATATGTGTTTATTATCTATGCCAACCATCTATATAAGTTACAACAAGCACACAGATGCATATGGTTGAAAGGCACCAGATAACCCGGTCACTTGTTAAACCGAAACACCGGCGCATTGCACAGAGGAACAGATGCCAGCTTTTAATGTAGGTTAAGATCACGTAGGCCTACTGTTGAAAGACTATTATCACAGCTGTCGGATAAAACCTGGCATCAGGTCATCATACAGACTGAACTCTTTGTCTCTGCTCTCCATTTCAGTGTTCGACACCAAGCCTCGTCGTCTGCTGCTGTGATCATCAAAAGTAAGCTAATTTACTATTTTTAAATCATTGTTTATTGGGTATAGTTTTTGTTGGGTGTACAACTGAATTTAATGCTGATGTTGCTGTGTCTGTCAGCTGTGTGCGCGTGCATGTGGTTTATGTGGCCGCCGTGCCAGGCTATGTTAAAGTGTCATTTCTTTTAACGTTACTCGGCATGTTGATTGACGCCTGATGCTGCTGCGTCTGTCAGCTGTGTGAATATGTGACCGCCGTACCAGACTATGAGATGCTGTTAATGTTCGCCTCGGTTCAGTCAAGGATTGTATGATTGTGTGCATTCAGGCAGGTTGGTGCTGTGTATTCGCAATAATCTGGTGATACGATACTTATCATGATACAGGGTTTACGATTCAATATGTCGCGATATATTGCGATTTCAATTAGAACAGTGGGATCAGCATTTAGCATTTATAGCAGATCATTTCTTGTAAATATTGCATCAGAGATGAGTTTACCTGTTATTTTAGGAACTTTTGATACAATTCTCTATCAATCATACATACTTAAGGGACCGGTTTTTAACAATTAGGGGCATCTATTGGCAGAAATGGAATATAAAGTATGTTTTCATTAGTGTATAATCACCCGATAATAAGAATTGTTGTGTTTTCGTTAGCTTAGAATGATCTGTTTATATCTACATAGGGAGCGGGTCCTCTTCATTGAGTCCGCCATGTTGCACCACCATGTTTCTACAGTAGCCCAAAACGGACAAACCAAACACTGTTATCTTTGCCTGCTTGGCCAGGAGTCGGTAACGTTACTCGCTGCCTTCGCCGCCACTCTCTCTCTCTAGCTTCACCACTCACTTCCCACGTACACACACACACACTCTACACACTCTACTCTTACAACAACTGGCTCTAGAGAGAGTTATTCACATTTTTGCGTCAGCCACCGTAGTTACACGCTTGGCACACGGGAGAAGTTGTAATCTGCAACCTAACTGCCAGATACCACCAGATCCTACGCACTGTTCCTTTAATAGACTTATTTTTTTCGTTTTCTTCTCGCTGATGTTTGGCCATTATTCTATTAGCTCTTTGGTTGGTTGCATAAGTTCTCATTTTTAAGTTTATAATTGAAATAGGGCTGTCAATTGATTGAAATATTGAATCACGATTAATCGCATGATTGTCCATAGTAATCGTTATTAATCACAAATTAATCAACCATTTTTTATCTATTCAAAATTTACCTTAAAGGGAGAATTGTCAAGTATTTAATACTCTTATCAACATGGGAGTGGACAAATATGCTGCTGTACGTATATATTTATTATTGGAAATCAATCAACAACACAAAACAGTGACAAATATTATCCAGAAACCCTCACAGGTACTGCATTTAGCATAAAAAATATGCTCAAATCATAACATGATAAACTGAAGCCCAACAGGCAACAACAGCTGTCAGTGTGTCAGTGTCCTGACTTGACTATGACTTGCCCCAAACTGCATGTGATTATCATAAAGTGGGCATGTCTGTAAATGGGAGACTCGAGGGTACCCATAGAACCCATTTTCATTCACATATCTTGAGGTCAGAGGTCAAGGGACCCCTTTGTAAATGACCATGACAGCTTTTCCTCGCCAAAATGTATTGTAAATTTGGAGCATTATTTTAGTCTCCTTCTCGACAAGCTAACATAACATGATTGGTACCAATAGATTCCTTAGGTTTTATAGTTTCATATTGAAGTATCTTCAAGCTGGCTTAAAAAATGAGTAAAGTTGCATTAATGCGTTAAAGAAATTAGTGGCGTCAAAACGAATTTGCGTTATCGCGTTAACTGCGACAGCCCTAATTTAAAATAATAATCCAAACTGAAATTAATGAAATGCTGAAATATAGGCCAACTGTATGTATATTTTTAAAATTGGCGGCCCCTAGTGGGGGTCGGGACCACTAGGCTGGGAACCAGTGGCCTAGCGAATTTGTTATGGGAGTGAGCCTCCCCCAGTGTGTCTGATGAGAGCCAACACTGCAGCCACAGTTAAAGTCCATGCAGTTTATTGCGGTTAAGTGACTGCAGTCAGTCATAAAGTGTCTAGATAAACTCCGGGTGCAGTGTTCGCTGCCACAGAGGAGAAATAGTATTCACACAACGCCATTTCACTGCAGAGTCAGCCCAGACTGTTGAAAAGCTTGTCAGCTACGAGACAGCTAGAACTAAAGGAAAGTAAATTAGCCTAAAAACCAAAGCTGCTGATATGCCCAAGGAAACATTTTATAGAAAAATTGCAGTTTGATCCCGTTCCTCAAATGATTCGGCCCTGTTCGAGGGAGAGCATCTTACTGCAGCACTGCAGTCATACTGAGACATCAAGGCACCAGACTACAAACAAGAAAATGAGCAGCAAAGGTGCAACAGAAAGAGAGGCGGCGAGAACAAGGGGATAAAACAAAAAAAAGCCGGTGAGACACGGTGAGGTAGAAAGAGACTGCAGAGATATGAGTGAGTGTGTCTGCAGCACTGCAGAGAGAAAGAGGGAGGCTGTACATTCAGCATTAGCACACATCACACGGACATGGAGGCATTAAAACAGGCTTTTACTCCGAAAGGATCCTCTCTCAACAGTGAAGCTGAGAGTTTGGCCTTGACAAACATGAGGAGGAATCATAGGTGAAGGTGTCGGAGGAAAAAAGACCTACACAAATACAGACGGATGACAATTTGTTCACATTCAGAGTACAAAGACTCCCTGAATTGTTTGACAATGAACCTTTTTTAAATTAATTTAAGCCAGTTCTTTTGTGCCTTTTTTCCTTTCTGTGTCTAGTTTTTGGCAGCAGCTGACAAACGGTGTCAATAAAGCTCTTTTGAAGAGAAACTGGGACTTCAAATTGTTAAAACCATGATTTTGTGGCTCAGAATGAAAGCTTAAACCTATCGGGGCTGTCAGAATCAAATTTTATCATCGTCACCTTTTCCTCTCCTCTAATTCCCTCCCGGAGTCTTTTTTTCTTTTAGTGTGAGGAGCTTAATTTTCATCCAGTATACTGGATATATCTGCATGTGTGCAGTTGGTGGCTGGCAAACACTATTACGTGTTAATGACTGGCGAATAAACGGGTATGCAGGCATGCAGCTGCAGTGGGATGGGATTGGATGAGCGAAAAGAGAGACCAGGAAGAACCAGAAAAAGACAGCGAGATGGTAATTTAGAAACACTTCAACTAAGAAAGTGAAAGGTGATTAAAAAGAAGAAACAAATAGTGTGAGACATTGAAAGTGTAGAGGAAAAGACACAAATTGAGACTGTATACTGACCTTGACTTAATCTGAACTTTTTTCCCTGCAACTGTTACTTTTGCACTCATAGATAATATACTAAAATAGTGTTTCAATTCACCAGTAATGCATCCCTCCCTACTCTTTTTGGTGCAGTTTTTCCTTACTTTTATTGTACTTTGTATTGCAGGTACTGCACCAGCACTTTTAATACCTGCAATATATTGTTTTATCCTTTTTTATCCTTTTATCCTCTCCTTGCTGCAAAAAGAATTTCCTCTTTGGGACACCAAATATCTGGACTGAACCGTTTGAGTCATTGTCTTCTTAGTTGACGCAGACGAGAAGTTACCATATTCACTGACTTTTAAACATGTAGATGAATTGACCTTTAGTGACCTTTTAAGTGTAGCCTTAACCATGAATCAGAAATCTTTTATTGATCCCCGGGGGGCAATTGGGGATTGGGGATGGTGCTAGTGAGAGAGAGAGAGAGTACATGGTGTACAATGGTCAAACTGTGTCAGTTGGACCTAAAATAATCTCTTTAAACAGATATCTGCATATGAATGTAGAATCTGTATTACCTTGCATGGCAGCTGGATTCTCGCGATGTCTCAAGATCACGCGATAATTGTAGGATCACATGGTAAATGGACTTTTCTAGTCTTCCGACCACTCAAAGCGCTTTATATTACATGTCAGCATTCACCCATTCAAATGGCATGCAAGGTGACAACTTTGCCCATCAGGATCTAATCTAAATACTCATTCACACACCGATGGCTATGCCTATGCCGGGAGCAATTTGGGGTTAAGTGTCTTGCTCAAGGACACGTCGACATGTGATCGGAGCAGAGATTCAATATTCAGCTTTTGTTAACTGTTGATCTCAAAATGACATTGATCTGTCTGCTTCCATTATCACCTCCCTCACTGTCCTTCCCATCCTTCATGTCTTCACACCTTCTCTTAGGGGTCAACTCAGGGTGCTAGTCGCTTCACTTCCCTTTTTAAAACCCAAACACAACCCCTGTGGGTTTAAAGAAACCCGCAATGTGACTGCAGGGAAGGTAGTCAGTCTGTGACTGCATACTACTGACGAACGCAGTATGCAGTATACAGCATACAGCATACAGTACATATTACATACTGCATTCCTGAGTAGTATGCAGTATGAAGCAGTAAAAAGCTATGTATTTTGCAGTATGCTAGACAAGGCTTTAGCCTTTAAACAAGCTCTTAAAGCACTGGACAAAAAAGCGAACTCGTACCACTATTGCAATATTATCGAAAAATACAACTTTCTTTTATGTATGACCAAATTTTGTACTCTTTATAAGATACTGACTGGTTTAGGTCCACCACGTCTTAAAAAATGTATCACGGTGAAGACAAACTGGATCAACGAGGGGAGACGGGAAATATAAAAATTAAACTTACTATGCTTTTTCAGTTACAGCAACAAAACAGTGGACTGATATCCCTACAGATATTAGAGTAATGTTAAAAAGTGTCACGTGGTCTCAGCAGGTATCTCTCTGCCCCGTCAGAGGCAGTTCTTCCCTCACCACTTTGCTGCTCTGTGAGCGTCACTGGCCGGCTGGCGAGCGAGCTTTTCAACTCCAAAATGGCAGATAAACACAGATTACCGTTAATTTATAATGGACATTTGTGTTGTAATATTTAAACAAACTATCCGTCAAAAAGGCAAAAGTGAGCATGGCTCACATGCCCCCCCGCTCACTGCTTGACCCCCTACTAAAGTAGGGCCAAAGGTTTTGCCCTTTTGGAACTAATGGCATTAGTCTATTGAGCACAATTTAGCTTGTTATTATCAAAAATATTGGGCACCCTGGACTTTTAACCCCCAAAAGGCACAACTAGACCACACTGTCAACCATCATACCAAATTTCAAGTTCCTAAGTGAAATACTTGTGAGTTCTACTCCGGAAACGAAATTGAAGTCGAAAAAATATTTTTTTTTGGCCAGAATTTAAAAAATGTTGGGCATACTGGACTTCTAACCATGAAAAGGCACAACTACAACATACTGTTCACCATCATACCAACTTTGAAGTTCCTAAGTTAAATAGTTTCCGAGTTCTACTCTGGAAACAAAATTTAAGTAAAAAAAAATAACAGATTTGGCCAAAATTTCCAAAAACTTTGGGCACCCTGGACTTCTAACCCCCAAAAGGCACAACTAGACCACACTGTAAACCATCACACCAAATTTGAAGTTCCTAAGTTAAATAGTTTCCAAGTTCTGCTCTGGAAACGAGGACGGACACGTGGAGCACTATATACCCCCTACTACGTTGTCGCGGGAGTATAACAAGGAAATAAAAGCCCCTTGTCTACAAGACAGGGGCTAAACTCCTAAAACATTGGCGCAAATGTTCAATTTGCTATCTAAGATCATAAAACTGGCAATATTCAAACCCTACTCAGTTGATTTCTCGCCTCAAAAAGTTTTGAATTTTGTGATGAAATAGCTACAAAAAATATAAAAAACGAGCCATTTTTGGCTGCTGTTGTTGGGACCGTAGCCTGTACCGTTCCAGTGCTTTGCATTGTGAGACACAGTAGGCGACGTAGACTGGTCTGATGCATACTGGAGATTTTTTCCAAATCAGTACGACATCCGGGTATTACTGCATACTAAATGCTACATTTTGGCCAAATCAGTACGTGCTACTAGTATAGTATGCAGTTTGGAATACAGCCTGCGACTATACCCTCCCTGCAGTCACAGGGAAGGTATAGCCAGTCTGTGACTTGGACCTGCTGGGAAATCCTACTTGAAAATAGCGTTGTCAGAAACGCCTCCCCCCCTCCCACCACCATTAGTTTTGAAGGGCACTTAACCCCCTTTTGCTCCAGCGAAGCCGCTCCGTGATCGACAGAAGATTAATGTTACTGTGCGGCGGCGGCGGCGCTTCCCGTAAGAAAGTAACTGTATTAATGTGCAACCTTATTTGCTCCTAATTCAGCACTTTTCTCCGCGTGAAGACGTTTTCTGCTGCTAATGGTGTCAGAAAATGGCTTTCCGAAGTGGCTGAAACGGAGTTAAAAACTGACCCGCGACCCCGATATCCTCATATAATAATCCCCCCTATCATCCATCCATCCTTTGTCCCATCCTTTCTTCTTCTTTCCCTCTTAATCGCAAATGACGAGCTTTAACCCCCCCTTGAGATATGTCCTTATCACCCCTCCCCCCCTCCACCCTCTGCTTTTAGTCAGGGATTTCCCTCTTTTACATGTAGTAGTTAGCGCCGTGATTCATGAGCGGCGAGCCTCGGAGAAAGGCTGAGAGGAAGAGAAAGGGAGGAAGGGGAGGGAGGGAGGGTGAGGACGGGAGACAGAGACAGATTGCAGCATTTAACAGCCTGCCCTGGGGAGCTGCTGAAGGTGATAGAGAGAGAGAAAGACACATATGGAGGAAGAGGGAGGCAAGATAGAGAGAAAGAGACATGCATTGTAGCAAGAAAAAAAAAAAACTGGCTCAGTGAGGAAGATTGGAACATACACGGTCTATTCAGAAAAGACTCGGCTGGCATAAATGGAGTCCAGATGGAGGAGCGCGCACGTACTGTACACACATATACAGAGGCAAGAAACACATGCACCCCCCCCCCTCTCTCTTTCCTCTTCTCACACAATGCGATGCACTTCATTTACAGCGTGGTTTTCCTTCGGGGAATACACCTCTCTGAGCCGCTTTCCTCACACTTCTGTCACATTTCTTTATCAGTTCCTATAGCTGGAACCTCTCCCAGCCCTCCCCCCTCTCTGATCTCAAAGCCAAGTCTTCATGGAATAAACCTAATAAATATTAAATGAGTTATATAAGGTCCTAGAGAGATGCTCGCAATTGTCAGGGATGGTTAAAATCACAACAACGTTTTTTTTTAAAGCCTGAAAACAGAGCTGTGAGGAGGTGCAGAAGTCTAGTTTTCTCTCAGGAGACTTGAATTACAATATGCTGAAAGGTTATTATGTGATCTTTTACCCAATGATGTCCAAAACATTCTGCCTACCGCAGGTTTAAGTCATGATATGATCTTATTGCGATTTTAGACATTTTTGCAATATGTTGAGTATTATAATAAGATGTATTCCAATTTATTACCTATTTTCAACTGCAAATGATGCAGTCTGATATCTGTTATAAAGTTTTCACGTTGTTCATCTCAGAGTTTTCATTCACATATCTTGAGGTCAGAGGTTTATTGTAAATTTGGAGAGTTCTTGGGTTTTCTAGTTTCAAATGGTACCAGTATCTTAACTCAAGTTTAAAGACTGAGCCCGCTACAACCTCTGAAAGACAGAATAGCGGCCGTCGGATTGTTAAGAAGTTAATAGTTTATACAATAAATAATTGATACTTGATGTCCGTGTAGCAATACAATATTGCTACGCAAAATATCGCGATACTGTGTCATTTTTTTCCTACACCCCTACCAAATAATGTTCTCTCAAAATATCTATTTTTTGTCGTGACTATATCTTTAAACTATGCATAACAAAGTCACGGTATTGTCGAGATTATAGCGTTACTGCCCCACTGAAGTTTTTGCGGTATACGTGACCAAATTACGGAGTAAC
This sequence comes from Sebastes fasciatus, assembly GCF_043250625.1. Lineage (NCBI taxonomy): Eukaryota > Metazoa > Chordata > Actinopteri > Perciformes > Sebastidae > Sebastes > Sebastes fasciatus. The sequence goes on along the minus strand of NC_133816.1, from coordinate 14,344,556 downwards.
ATACAAAGTGCTGAGGTCACAAATAGGGCTAGCTAAACCCCGTCCTGTAACAAAAGTGAGTGTGTTTAAGCTTGACAATGGCACTTAGCCAATTTTTATAAAAAATTAACAAAAAGCGAAGACTGCCCATTGTTCCGAAAGCCCATTGCTCCAAAAGCCCATTGTTCCGAAAATACACACTCTATATGCAACAAACAGAAGCCCATGGCAAATTATTGCGCAGAAGGACATCATCGGACCTTCCCGTCTCCTCCATGTCTTTGCCTCGAATGCCATCGTTGGTTGGGTTGGTTGGTTGGTTAGGTTTAGGCATGAGGAGTGAGATTCATTAGGTTGGAACTACGGCATGGCACCCAAAAAGTAATGTCAAGTCAGTGCTAGCGAGCTTGGCCAACTAGCTTCCACTTAACAGTGTGATGGCTTACATGGCTAATAGGTGACACTTTGTGGGCTTGTTAAAAAAGGGGAAAATGTCTTGTATCATTCACAGTCTATACAGTTATTACATGCTCCGGTCGGTAGCGCACTGAGGAAGTTGACAGCGCGTCCCTGAGCAGTCTCGGCCATCAGATGTCAGCTTAGATGCTGGAAATATGTTTTTATCCTTTAGACAAGTGGAAAAATATGCAAAATAGCAACAGTATCATTATAGTTGACATTTCCTTGCACCCATAGGGAGGAGAAATCAAATTTTACTGACACTTTAAGTTCGTGAAAGCCAGCCAGTTGACTAATCGGTCCAACATTACTTTAGTCAATCATAATGAAGTTTTTAATTGCTAAGAGTAATTCCTCCGTGATGAACGTAAAACTAGACTCTTATGCAACATCAACGGGACAATAAAGAGATTATGAGATACATGAGAAAACAATATTTCAGTCTCTACATAATGATGAAATTAAAACGTTGTCTTGGGGAAACTGGCCTAAAAGATAAATGGGTACCACAAAAGTGCTAACTAGCCCAGAGGGGGACGCAATAATTACATGTCAAAATAAGGTGACGTACTGGATTCATTACTGATTGGTCCAGAGGGAGGATGCGTCATTCGTGGGAGTTTTGTTTTTTCTTTTTCAAGAAAAAAGGGAGGTTGGGGGATTTCTTTGTCTACAACTATCCATCTCTTGTGCTTTTTTCTTCCTCTTTTCTTACATAACATATGCCACTGCAGGGGCTTTTTTTATCCACCTTACAGTTTTCCACTTTTTTAGCCTGGGCGGACTCATGCTCTTCTCTCTTTTTCATCTCCTCTTCTGTCCTCTTCTGCTCTCGACCCTTCAATTTTACACCCACCCAGTTGTTGTTTCCATCTCATCTACGCTGTCCTCCTCCTCCTCCGCCTCCTCTGAGGACACTCATGCTACCGGTCTGCGTTTGGCCCGGGTAGCCAGATGTGCGTCGGTGCTGAGTGTGTGCTACTGTACGACCTGAACATCTGCTCAGAGCTGCTTTTAGTGTACAGTAAATTAAGTGGACCAAGCTGTTAAGCTATAAGGGTTCTGGTCATTCAAACTGCTGCTTTACAGACTGATGGGCTGTAGGATCTAATGAACTTTAGGCTCTAATGTGATTAGAAGAAGCGCCATATAAGACCCAGTCAGAACAGAGCCATAATGATGACAAGATTATTCTTATCATGGATGTATTGTATTATTGAATGTGCTTTTGGTTCCAAAGCTTGGCGACCTCCATTTTAAGAGCTTAACCTACACTGCAGGTCCTCTTACATACAGTATGTATAATCTGTCCCTCAAAGTCAACATCATCCAAGTATAAATTGAACAACATCATGACTAATGCAAGCCTTGGTTTTTGATGCATTTAATCATCACGTTTACACATCCGTGTTGACTTTGTGACCACTATTATTTTGCCTCCATCTGGTACATTCTGCAGCTCGGCTCCCCTCAGCTTCTGCTCTCGAGCCGTAACAATCTCCTCATGCTGAAAACACACTGTACCTGCCCACTAAAAATAGCACAATGCCAGTTAATGGCTTTATATAAGTCCGTGGTTGTGGGTCTGTGTGGTGCGAGAGCGATGCAGAAGTAGCTCCGGTTCCTGGGGGGTTGATGGGGAGAATGGCCGGTGTTGTGTGTGACGGGTATAGAATAAGGACTAATTACAGAGCATCGAGGGAGTGCACCAGAATCTATAGAACCTACAGTATATAATATCACGGACCCAGTCACCGTGACATCACCCATTGGTTTGTGGACTGCCGTTTTGAAGCCTCAAGTTCAACACTTTGGCTTTTGCCATCTTGGTTTTTGGAACCAGAAATGACGCTAGAGGGTGGAGCTAAGTACAGCCGAACACTGAATAAGACATTTTCAGGCGACCAAAAATGTTACAATTCACTTTCATGAACTGAAAACACACTGTGAAAGGGTTAAAGTTGTGAGACAAAAACACGGACAACTCATAGACCGGACAACGCCGTGGTAGCAACCTGTCAATCACAAGGTAGACCCTGCTTTATGGTCTATTAGTGCCTTCAAATGAAACTAGTGAGCTCGTATTTACAACATGGGAAGTCGTGAGAACACCACTGCTAAGCAAAAGGCAATTTTAACGTTACTGTCGGCATCTAGAAGCCACAGAGGCTAACCATTTAGCAAGCTTGCAAGTGGGTGACATAATGGTGGACAGGCGGGTCTGTTACGCGCTTTGGCGTGATATCAAGTTGAAATAACATATCTTTTAGACCATTTGGTGAGACAGAATAAGCGATTTGAGGACATCTCTTTGGGCTTTGCGAACTTGTGACAGGTATTTTTAAAAAAAATTTTTTAGACGAAACGATTAAGCGATGAATCAAAAAGGAAGTGTAGATCCAAGATCCTACAGTTTACAGAGAATGGATGAATGTTTCTACTTATTTTCATATTTTAAAAGATGTGCTTCTCCAGAGGAGTAAGTGCAGCTGTGGTACAAGGAGAGCAAATTCACCGGTGGCTTTGACATCTTCAAAGTAATTCGCAATTGATATTCAAAGCATGCATCCCAGTCGTCAAACATTCATCTATTCACATTTCGCCGTCTGATATCGGATAAACACTCACAGCTTCACCCCACTTGGGGGAAATGGAAGCAGGTGATTGGGTAGAAGACCAAAAGGAGGGGGCACGAGTGGCGATGGTGGGATGGAAAATTGGTGGCTAACAACCCAGGGACTGACAGCACATATTTAGCTTTCCTTTTAATAGAAAAACACACCTCCTTTTCTCTGGTCCCTTTTTTCTCAGCTCCGCTCATCTTGAAAACACACATACAGTACATTTCTTAAGCCATACACACACGGGGCTTAGTGCTGCACTTGCTGTCAGAAGGGGGTTGGGGGGGGGAGGAGAAAGAGGCTGCAGAAAGCCTCTAAAAGCTCAGCAGAAATGTATTTATAGACAGAAATAAAAGGATTATACCTCCATGAAGGAGTAGGGGAAAGCCAGTGATTTCCAGACATGCCAGATGCTGTACAATCTCAGTTGGATGGAGGCGGGGGGTGGGGAAGAAGAAGGAGGACGAGTAGGGAGAAAGTAGGGAAGAGGAGAAGGGACTGACAGATGGAGGGAGACAGATTGACAAAGAGAAACAAGGATTGGAGCTCTCGGTTTTACTTCACTAGCTTCAGATTGGCCTCGGAGCCACATCAGACCCTGGTAATTATCCCCTGCCAGCTTGCTAGCAATAGGGTGGCTTTTTGTGAGGGGTAAGCCTGCTAAGTGATAATTACCAGCATAATGAGAAAGCTACCTTTCTCTTACTTTATGTGTGTGCGTGCTGTACATGAAGGCACCTTCTGGATTACTGGCCTTATTTTAAAAACTTCTTCTTCCTAATACGTCCTGCTTTTGGGAGCGAGCGCGGATAAAAGGAAAATCCACCAAACAGCTGTCAAAAAGGGGAGCCAAACATGCATTACATAACAGCCCCAAACCTCATTTCATTTCATTCATATTCCCTACAAATTAAAAGTGTTTCCTTCCACCCACCTCCCCACCCCCTTCTCTTTTTGACTTCTTCGACGCCTCACGCTGTGCAGATGTTAGCTCCCGGATGTGCGCATGCAAGTGTTAATACCCTGCATGAGTCCTCTCTCTCTCTCGCTGTTGCTAAGGAGAATACAGTCAAGGCTTTAGAGGGAGAGGGAGAAAAAAAGCAAAGAGAGGGGGGAGATGAATAGAAGCTTGTGAAAAGAAAAGAGGAGGAAATGAGGCAGTGGGTGACAAGATTTCAGCTGGAGGAGACAGTCTGTCAAAGCAGTGGGAAGGTGCAGTGTGATCGCTCATCGCCATTACTTCAATGAGACAGTGTGGAGCTTGCAGATATAGGCTGAAGTCGCTGTAGAGTTATGACACACTCATCTTCTTCTCCAAATTAAAACGGGAGGAAGTGCATATTAAGATTATCTACGGCGGGATGTTGTCATCGTCGCAATAAGTTATTAAATGTACAATGTGGACATTTTTTGTGTCTCTGTACATGTTACGTAAAATTGTACATGCACATGTTTGCATGATCCGGTGTGGGGGGCAGCGAAACTGAAATGAAAAACAAGAAAGGCTTTTTTTACACTCTACTTAGTGCCTCATTCCGTTGGGATTGTGGCATGGCTGCAGTCTAATGCACGAGGTCACCGGTTCAACTTGTATCCGTCCAAATGGCGTTGCGTTAGGAGTAGGATGGCACGGATGGCCGCCGGAGATTACAGGCTGGTGAGGAAGATGTGCACTGTACAGTAGGTCTCCCAATTCAGCTGCTGTACAATACAGCGCTGCATTTAGATGGTATGAAAAATTCAACATTTAAAGGGCCAGTGCGTAGGATTTAGGGGGATCTAGTAGCAGAAATTGAATATAATATTAAGTATGTTTTCTTTAGTGTATAAAAACCTAAGACACTAACCTATAAAAACTAAACCTAACAAGTCAATATTTTCCTAAACCTAAGTAGTGTTGTTGCCTAAACCTAACCAAGTCAATTTTAGTTGTGTTGCCTAAAACTAACAAGACAATCTTTTCCTAAACCTAACTGAGTAGTTTTGTTGCCTAAACCTAACAAGTCAATCTTTTCCTAAACTTAACTGAGTAGTGTTGTTGCCTAAACCTAACCAAGTCAATTTTAGTTTTGTTGCCTAAAACTAACAAGACAATCTTTTCCTAAACCTAACTGAGTAGTTGTGTTGCCTAGATTGACTAAGTCAATCTGTTCCTTAACTTAAGTAGTTGTATTGCCTAAACCTAACCAAGTTGATCTTTTCCTAACTAAGTAGTTTTGTTGCCTAAACCTAACAAGTTGATATTTTCCTAAACCTAACTAAGTAGTTTTTGTTGCCTAAGCCTAACCAAGTTGTTTCCTGTGAAGACGAGAGTTTATTTTGAAAAGACTGGAGCAGAAAATTGACACATGCGTCACATGTTGCTGGACAAAACGCACAAACAATTTTAAATAACTTTTCGTAAGATATCATAGGAAGCGTTGTATGAGGATAAGTTGAACAGATTAACATAAAACTTGATTTTGAGAGGAACCAATCCGTTGATTCGTTTCTTGATTACACCAGAGTGTTTGTTCTATAAAAAAATAGTACAAAAAATGCCTGTTACAGCTTCCTAAAGCCAAAGTTGATGTCTTCAAGTAACATATTTGTCTAATAAACAGCCTAACAAAAACCAAATTATGGATTTATTATCACACAAAGATAAAACAGCAAATCATCAAATGACCAAACAAAGGGGTTTTTTTGCTTGGAAAATGACTACACGATTAATTGATTATCAGAATAGACAATAGGACATCATAACTTGGAAACTAATGCAGTGAGATTTTCCAAATTGTATCAGATACTTCCATGAACAAAGGGTCTTCTGTGCAGACCAACTGAAGGCAATAAGCTGCATGTCAAAACCACCACGGCACACAGTGACTTCTAGTCATCGGTGACTGGTAGTGACCGGCAGATGATCATTCTATCACTCTGTGTTTACATTTCAAATCTCCCATGTGGAGCAGTGGCATCATCTGCTACGTATCAAAAGCCACTGACGTTTCCCATCTGCCCCGGGGACTGAGGAGGAGTGAATAGCGAGGACGGTAGAAATACAGCACATGCACAACTGTCCCATTGGACCAATGCTCTACTTCTGTGACAGAGGGGTTAAAATAATCACTCCACGGGGACGTTATTTTTATCGACGTGGAATTGAACGATTGAAGCGGCCACTCCTGACCAAGACGCGCTACGAGTTAGCAGGTTATTTGACACATTTTTCGGTAAAGAAACACCACCTTAATACACGTCATTCCTTTCTTTTCCATCGGGAGAACTTCTTACGGGGGTCAATTTGCAGGTTAAACCCGGATTATAATCTCAGAAGTAGTAAAGCACTGAGCGAGAGCCTCAGCAGACAGCTGAACATGGGTCCTGCAAGCCAGATATGAGATGTAATTCAACACATTCTCAGTTTGGAGAACTAGCTCTGCTCAAAGTGAAGCATCTCAGTACAGGTATATAAACTGAAGAAGAAAAACTAAAGACTAAAAAAAAACATATTTTTTTCTTTTCTGCAACCACAACATTTGTAAATGCTGCAATAGCATACTTTAAAATCATACATGACCACACTCCTCCTCCTCCATTAAGCACTGAGCCTGCAGCATATCGAGCCCCACATCCATCATAAAGTAGCTACT